>NW_027129066.1:0-10439 GCF_037325665.1 Littorina saxatilis
CAGCCAGCTAACGGCCATTGCCGCCACCCCCACCCTCCCCCTCCATGGCCTTTGAGCCTTCTGTGCCACCACTCGCATTTAACCTACAGCTATCTTCCCTGTGTTCACAGTTGACATTTCAGTCCCCTCCTCCACTTTCCCCGTGGAGATGTCTCCCTTTTTAGTATAGTGGCAATAACCCCCCCCCCCCCCCTTCCTTTTTTTGTAATACCTCCAAAGTTGAAAACTGTGAGAAACTCGGGTTTTAAGAAGGGGAGGCTGGTCTTCAGGGTCTTGAAAGCAGCTTTCAAGAATTAATTAATTAAATATAAATCAAACTATGTGCAGGAAGCAGCCATGATGGTGAATGTTGATGATTGTGTCAAGCAGTGGATGGTGAATGTTGATGATTGTGTCAAGCAGTGGGATGGTGAATGTTGATGATTGTGTCCAAGCAGTGGGACGGTGAATGTTGATGATTGTGTCCAAGCAGGGGGATGGTGAATGTTGATGATTGTGTCCAAGCAGTGGGACGGTGAATGTTGATGATTGTGTCCAAGCAGGGGATGGTGAATGTTGATGATTGTGTCCAAGCAGTGGGACGGTGAATGTTGATGATTGTGTCCAAGCAGGGGGATGGTGAATGTTGATGATTGTGTCCAAGCAGTGGGACGGTGAATGTTGATGATTGTGTCCAAGCAGGGGGATGGTGAATGTTGATGATTGTGTCCAAGCAGGGGGATGGTGAATGTTGATGATTGTGTCCAAGCAGTGGGACGGTGAATGTTGATGATTGTGTCCAAGCAGGGATGGTGAATGTAGATGATTGTGTCCAAGCAGGGGGATGGTGAATGTTGATGATTGTGTCCAAGCAGTGGGATGGTGAATGTTGATGATTGTGTCCAAGCAGTGGGACGGTGAATGTTGATGATTGTGTCCAAGCAGGGGGATGGTGAATGTTGATGATTGTGTCCAAGCAGGGGGATGGTGAATGTTGATGATTGTGTCCAAGCAGTGGGATGGTGAATGTTGATGATTGTGTCCAAGCAGTGGGACGGTGAATGTTGATGATTGTGTCCAAGCAGGGGGATGGTGAATGTTGATGATTGTGTCCAAGCAGTGGGATGGTGAATGTTGATGATTGTGTCCAAGCAGGGGGACGGTGAATGTTGATGATTGTGTCCAAGCAGGGGGACGGTGAATGTTGATGATTGTGTCCAAGCAGGGGGATGGTGAATGTTGATGATTGTGTCCAAGCAGTGGGACGGTGAATTGATGATTGTGTCCAAGCAGGGGGATGGTGAATGTTGATGATTGTGTCCAAGCAGGGGGATGGTGAATGTTGATGATTGTGTCCAAGCAGTGGGACGGTGAATGTTGATGATTGTGTCCAAGCAGGGGGATGGTGAATGTTGATGATTGTGTCCAAGCAGTGGGACGGTGAATGTTGATGATTGTGTCCAAGCAGTGGGATGGTGAATGTTGATGATTGTGTCCAAGCAGTGGGATGGCTTTATTCCAAGCCTGGCCTGATCTGTTTAATCCTTGGAAGGACGGGTCTTTTTATTGTGGGGTCTTAAGCTGGGGTTAGACTGAACCCCCCCTACCACCAATACCACCCCTTCCCCACCATGTGGTTTCCCTTCGCCCCCCCCCCCCCCCCCCCCTCCAATGCCGTGTGAAACAGAACTCTATCCCTCTGTGTCCCCACGCGGATTAGGGGGAAGAATTTACCCGATGCTCCCCAGCATGTCGTAAGAGGCGACTAACGGATTCTGTTTCTCCTTTTACCCTTGTTAAGTGTTTCTTGTATAGAATATAGTCAATGTTTGTAAAGATTTTAGTCAAGCGGTATGTAAGAAATGTTAAGTCCTTTGTACTGGAAACTTGCATTCTCCCAGTAAGGTCATATATTGTACTACGTTGCAAGCCCCTGGAGCAATTTTTTGATTAGTGCTTTTGTGAACAAGAAACAATTGACAAGTGGCTCTATCCCATCTCCCCCCCTTTCCCCGTCGCGATATAACCTTCGTGGTTGAAAACGACGTTAAACACCAAATAAAGAAAGAAAGACAGAATCCCTCTGTGTGACAGCTCAGTATTCACGTGGCCAGAAAACATTCTTTCCACTTTTCCTCCATCCTGCCTTTAGCCTGCACGCATACATGTGCCACCTTCTTCTGACAGATTGTGTGCATACTGCACATGCATATTTACAGCCACAGAAAAGATCACTGAAATTTTGTGTGAAATTTTGTGTCTGCATTTGCTGTTTCTCTTCTGGCTGCACGCTGAAAAATATGATTGCAATGGAAGATTCTGGCAATTTTTTCGTCGATTGTGGTGGTATTTCTTTGTTTGTTTATCTCAGAGAAGCCTGTAAGTTTGGTGTAAAATTGTTTGTTTATCTCAGAGAAGCCTGTAAGTTTGGTGTCAAATTGTTTGTTAATCTCGGAGAAGCCTGTAAGTTTGGTGTCAAATTGTTTGTTTATCTCAGAGAAGCCTGTAAGTTTGGTGTCAAATTGTTTGTTTATCTCAGAGAAGCCTGTAAGTTTGGTGTCAAATTGTGTGTTTATCTCAGAGAAGCCTGTAAGTTTGGTGTCAAATTGTTTGTTTATCTCAGAGAAGCCTGTAAGCTTCAGGTGTCAAATTGTTTGTTTATCTCAGAGAAGCCTGTAAGCTTCAGGTGTCAAATTGTTTGTTTATCTCAGAGAAGCCTGTAAGTTTGGTGTAAAATTGTTTGTTTATCTCAGAGAAGCCTGTAAGTTTGGTGTCAAATTGTTTGTTTATCTCAGAGAAGACTGTAAGTTTGGTGTCAAATTGTTTGTTATCTCAGAGAAGCCTGTAAGTTTGGTGTCAAATTGTGTGTTTATCTCAGAGAAGCCTGTAAGTTTGGTGTCAAATTGTTTGTTTATCTCAGAGAAGACTGTAAGTTTGGTGTCAAATTGTTTGTTAATCTCGGAGAAGCCTGTAAGTTTGGTGTCAAATTGTTTGTTAATCTCGGAGAAGCCTGTAAGTTTGGTGTCAAATTGTTTGTTAATCTCGGAGAAGCCTGTAAGTTTGGTGTCAAATTGTTTATCTCAGAGAAGCCTGTAAGCTTCAGGTGTCAAATTGTTTGTTTATCTCAGAGAAGCCTGTAAGCTTGGTGTCAAATTGTGTGTTTGTTTTTTAAAGGCAGAATCCATCTGATTCGCAGTCCTTCCTGTGAAAAGAGTTGTTGTCACTGACTCAGACAGGGCGGCCGGATGTAGCTCAGTCGGTAGCGTGCTGGATTTGTATCCAGTTGGCTGCTGTCAGCGTGAGTTCGTCCCCACGTTCGACGAGAGATTTATTTCTCAGAGTCAACTTTGTGTGCAGATTTCTCGGTGTCCGAACACCCCCGTGTGTACACGCAAGCACAAGACCAAGTGCGCACGAAAAAGATCCTGTAATCCATGTCAGAGTGGGTGGGTTATAGAAACACAAAAATACCCAGCATGCTTCATCCGAAAGCGGCGTATGGCTGCCAAAATGGCGGGGTAAAAACGGTCATACACGTAAAAGCCGTGGGAGTTTCATTCAATCAATCAATATGAGGCTTATATCGCGCGTATTCCGTGGGTACAGTTCTAAGCGCAGGGATTTATTTATTTTTTATTTTTTTAATGTTTTTTTTATATGCAATTTATATCGCGCACATATTCAAGGCGCAGGGATTTATTTATGCCGTGTGAGATGGAATTGTTTTACACAATACATCCCGCATTCACATCGGCCAGCAGATCGCAGCCATTTCGGCGCATATCCTACTTTTCACGGCATATTATTCCAAGTCACACGGGTATTTTGGTGGACATTTTTATCTATGCCTATACAATTTTGCCAGGAAAGACCCTTTTGTCAATCGTGGGATCTTTAACGTGCACACCCCGATGTAGTGTACACGAAGGGACCTCGGTTTTTCGTCTCATCCGAAAGACTAAGCACTTAAACCCACCACCTAGGTCAGGAAAGGGGGGAGAAAATTGCTAACGCCCTGACCCAGGGTCGAACTCGCAACCTCTCGCTTCCGAGTGCAAGTCCGTTACCACTCGGCCACCTCAGCCCATGAACGAACAAACAAACAAACTGTCTGAGATGTGGCCAGGCTTTACGTGAGATAAGACACACCCTCCACTTAGACACATACCAACAATTCAATCTTCTCTTCAGAAAATTGACTCATGTTTGTCCCAGCCTGGTTTCGAACCCAATGACCCGAGGATCACAAATCTCGTGCTTTACCAACTGAGCTACCAGCCCCACCCCACCCCACCCCCCCCCCCACCCCATCCCCCCCCCCCCCCCCCCCCCCACAGGATGTGATTGGTTCTAGCACCATTGAATGCTTCTGGATCTGGATGTAGTTCATGGGGAAATCGTCACAGGAGCTGACATCAACTATAATGTGAATATCAACAACAAAAAACAAACAAAAAAAACAAAACTATAATGTGAATATCGGCTATGCTTTGAATGATCTCCCCTGAAAGCGGCGTATGGCTGCCTGAATGGCGGGTTAAAAACGGTCATACGTGTACACTACATTGGGGTGTGCACGTTAAAGATCCCACGATTGACAAAAGGGTCTTTCCTGGCAAAATTGTATAGGCGTAGATAAAAATGTCCACCAAAATACCCGTGTGACCTGGAATAATAGGCCGTGAAAGGTGGATGCAGCGCCTAAAGGCAGTCGATCTACTGGCCAATGTGAATGCGTGATATATTGTGTAAAAAATTCCATCTCACACGGCATTAATAGGTAACATGCGCCTTGAGTCGCCTTGTGTGGTGAGATACGTGCGCGATATAAATCCTCGTAAATAAAATAAAAATAAATAAATACGTGTAAAAACACGAGTGTCCATGGAAGTTTCAGCCACGGAAGGCAGAAAAAGAAAGCTTATTAGTTCATGTAGTTATCAAACAGAATGTATCATAGTTGTCCCAGCCTGGATTCCAACATGTGACCCAAGGATACAAAATCGAGTGCTTTACCAACTGAGCTACCAGGCCCCCCTTATGGGATGTGATTAGTTGTACATGCAGCACCATTGAATGCTTGTTAGTGTTATCAAACACAATGCATCACGTTAATTCCTGTGTGTGTTTGTTACAGACGAAGTGAGGAGAATGCTTATTAATGTATGTAGTTATCAAACACAATCATGGGTGAAACTTTTCCGCCTCAGGGCGGAAATCCGCCAAATGAAATTGGTCAAATAAGGAATTCTTTATTTTAAAAATCTTTTTTAAAAAAATTTCAAAACATTTCGCCGGCGATCCGATCCGTATTTCTCCTAACACAGTGATCGGACATCGCTGAGTCTTTGTTTCACTGAGCGCGCGAATTATCGGACTACAGCTTGGCATTTGTTACCATTGTTTAATGTGCAAATTTGTGTGTTTGAGATACCAGGAGAGGCCTACTTTTACCCTTAAAAGCCTGATTTTTCGTTTTCTTCCGGGAGGAAAAGCCCCCTGGGCCCACCAGGGCCTGGGCCCCTGGACCCCGGCCTCATTTTCCTTATTTTCAATTCTGATCAGTTTCACCCATGCACAATGCATCAGTCGTTCCTTTGTGTCTTTGTTACAGACGAAGTGAGGAGGAAGGTGGAGACAGCCAAGAATCTGCTGATTCAGGAGTTCGGGTCGGAGCGCTCGCACCACCAGCGATTGGTCAAGGAGCACGCTCGTCTGCAGCAACGACTGGAGAACATTCAGGGCGAGATGCAGGTTGGGTGGATTATGGATTGTGGATTTTTACACTGCGTTTCTTACATTGTTTCTTATAGTTTTTGTGTATATTGTTGTTGTTTGTTTGTATACTTGAACAGACGAATGATCCCTAACTGAATGAAAAAGCAGTAATGTTATGTCTGCCATTATACTAGTGTTATATTTAGTCAAGTTTTGACTAAATATTTTAACATCGAGGGGGAATCGAAACGAGGGTCGTGGTGTATGTGCGTGTGTGTGTGTGTCTGTGTGTGTGTGTGTGTAGAGCGATTCAGACTAAACTACTGGACCGATCTTTATGAAATTTGACATGAGAGTTCCTGGGTATGAAATCCCCGAACGTTTTTTTCATTTTTTTGATAAATGTCTTTGATGACGTCATATCCGGCTTTTCGTGAAAGTTGAGGCGGCACTGTCACGCCCTCATTTTTCAACCAAATTGGTTGAAATTTTGGTCAAGTAATCTTCGACGAAGCCCGGACTTCGGTATTGCATTTCAGCTTGGTGGCTTAAAAATTAATTAATGACTTTGGTCATTAAAAATCGGAAAATTGTAAAAAAAAATAAAAATTTATAAAACGATCCAAATTTACGTTTATCTTATTCTCCATCATTTGCTGATTCCAAAAACATATAAATATGTTATATTCGGATTAAAAACAAGCTCTGAAAATTAAATATATAAAAATTATTATCAAAATTAAATTGTCCAAATCAATTTAAAAACACTTTCATCTTATTCCTTGTCGGTTCCTGATTCCAAAAACATATAGATATGATATGTTTGGATTAAAAACACGCTCAGAAAGTTAAAACAAAGAGAGGTACAGAAAAGCGTGCTATCCTTCTTAGCGCAACTACTACCCCGCTCTTCTTGTCAATTTCACTGCCTTTGCCATGAGCGGTGGACTGACGATGCTACGAGTATACGGTCTTGCTGAAAAATGGCAGCTACTTGACTAAATATTGTATTTTCGCCTTACGCGACTTGTGTTGATTTCTAACTGCGTAGGGCACTTGATATAAGCTTTCGCTTGAGTTCGTGTCCTTATTGTTTCTCATTTTATAATTATATTTGAATCAAACCTTGTTTAAACCAATGAAAAATCAAGAAAGATTAGTTCATGGAATGTTTAATTTATAGACGAAGCGCAACATTCACAAGAACTTCAACCTATCTAGTCTCTGAAGTTTGTTTTTATATAATTTTTTTTTGTTATAACATATGTGACCCTCCACCACGGAATGAGTCGCATGTCACCTTTGCATGATTTTCATATTTTTACATTTTCCTAAAGAGTTTTTTATGCTCTATCCAGTTTTTAGAAAAGAGCGAAAACTGTTTGAGTTATAAGCCTGGGACTAAGGTGACCCTCACACTAGCTGTTACCAGACACTCCCCGGACTTATATTAAGCCTTGCGCAGAACTGCGCGAGGTGACATGCGACTCATTCCGTAGTGGAGGGTCACATATGTCTATAAATTCAGCTGGGTGTAAAAATCTGCAAACGACATATGAATACACCTACCTGTCATAGGTTTTGGGTGATGCAGGGGCAGAATATTCTGTTTTACAGCTGTAGAATTTATGCTAGTTTATAATCATAGATGTACTGAAGAGGACAGGATAAATCAGTACCATCATATCTAAATACTTGACCGGCACGGTTGGTCTAGTGGTAAGGCGTCCGCCCCGTGATCGGGAGGTTGTGTGTTCGAACCCCGGCCGGGTCATACCTAAGACTTTAAAATTGGCAATCTAGTGGCTGCTCCGCCTGGCGTCTGGCATTATGGGGTTCAGTGCTAGGACTGGTTGGTCCGGTGTCAGAATAATGTGACTGGGTGAGACATGAAGCCTGTGCTGCGACTTCTGTCTTGTGTGTGGCGCACGTTATATGTCAAAGCAGCACCGCCCTGATATGGCCCTTCGTGGTCGGCTGGGCGTTAAGCAAACAAACAAACAAACAAACACAATGTAAATACTTTCTTGAACAAATCACAAAACGGATAGAGTGGTAACGTTCCACAATCCAGAATAAGATGAACAAGACGGGTGATTTGTTGGAACGTTTAAATTGTGACAAAACAAGACTTACAATACAATACAATACAACACAATAAATTACAACACAATACAATACAATACAATACAATACAATACAATACAATACAATAACTTTATTAATCTCTAAAAGAGAAATTACATTGCTGAGCGTTTGTGTCCGTAATAATAACATACATAAAACATTCAAAATAAACATTTGTTCTTTGTCCTGAGAAAATATAGTGCATTGGTTATCACATAAGAAAGTATATTAAAAATAAATTAACATGCATTCACCATCAACAATGCACACCATCAGCCCAATAGTCTATATAGCGGACTTTATTTACTTTCTTGAAGGTACTGAGCGTTGCATACAAGCGTACTAGTATTATAGCTATGTGTGGTTGGGTTATGTGTGTATGGATGTGTACTTTTATGTGCCATAATATATTCTGAGAGTGTGTTTTTATGTGAGTGTATACACAAGCCAAAAGAAACATGTCTGTTACATTTAGACAAAGTTTTATTGAATTGAAATTGAATTGAATTGAAGCTGAATGCAGCCACGACTCTATCTAACGGCGGTGCAAATCAGTATTGGTTTTGCCTGCAGATCCTGACGAGCCCGACCGGCCACAAGCGATCCCCGTCCGACGTGAGCGCCATCAGCATCGAGTCCTTCACCAGCTCGGCCGACACAGAGAAACGCGAGGATGAGGAGGTGAGAGACCTGTCCCCCCATGTGAGTATGACGCCTTAAAGATGTACAACACCAACTGAGGCTAAAGAGGTTCTGTATATGGAGTGAGAGTATGACGTGTTAAAGTCATACAACACCAAGTAAAGCTAAGGCGGTTCTGTATGTGGAGTGAGAATATGGAGCGTTAAAGACATACAACACCAAGTAAAGCTAAGGTGGTTCTGTATGTGGAGTGAAAATATGGAGCGTTAAAGACATACAACACAAACTAAGCCTAAGGTGTTTCTGTATGTGGAGTGAGAGTATGACGTGTTAAAGACATACAACACCAACTATGGCTAAGGTGTTTCTGTATGTGAAGTAAGAGTATGACGCCTTACATTCGACACCAACGCAAAAATAAAAGTGTAGAAGCATTGCAGTTTTTTTTTAAACATTGAAAAAAACAAGCACTGACGATACTCAGAGCAGTGACGCGCAGGGTGTCTTGGTTGCAGGATCAGGGCTAAGAGATGCAATAATGTGTGTTACACTACAGTGTATGAACACTGACAGTGGTCAGAGAAGTGACCAAAACGATGTGTTGGTTGCAGGACTAGGGCTAAGAGATGCAATAATGTGTGTTACACTACAGTGTATGAACACTGACAGTGGTCAGAGAAGTGACCAAAACGATGTGTTGTTTGCAGGACCAGGGCTAAGAGATGCAATAATGTGTGTTACACTACAGTGTATGAACACTGACAGTGGTCAGAGAAGTGACCAAAACGATGTCTTGGTTGCAGTACCAGGGCTAAGAGATGCAATAATGTGTGTTACACTACAGTGTATGAACACTGACAGTGGTCAGAGAAGTGACAAAAACGATGTGTTGGTTGCAGGACTAGGGCTAAGAGATGCAATAATGTGTGTTACACTACAGTGTATGAACACTGACAGTGGTCAGAGAAGTGACCAAAACGATGTGTTGGTTGCAGGACCAGGGCTACGAAACGGCCAAGAGGAGAGGAGAGCTGGCCAGGAGACCCTCATCCCTGGCTGGAGTGGATGTCACCGCCGACCCCAAGGTGCTGAAACACTGTCTCAACATGTTTTTTTTTGACTCCCCAGAGTAATCAGGAGAGCCTTAGGAATGAGCCGTGTTGGCCGTTTTTTAGACAAAAAAGTTAATGTTGAGCTTATCTCAGATGGTTTTTTTAAGCTAAAGCTTTGAAACTGTGCACACTTCTACTTTTTCCAGGGTTTGATGATTTTCCCACATGACCCTCGTCAATTTTTCGTGTCACGGCGGGGTCATGTTCGATTCCTTAAAATTTAACATTGAGGATTTCTCTGATGTTTATGAAGCTAGAGCCTCCAAATTTCACACAATTACAGGTATTGATGATCTTCAGACATAACACAAAATTGCCTTGGTCAAATTTCAAGGTCACAACATAAAAAAGTTTGCTGGAGAAGATCAATCAGTACTAAAGAATATCCACTGAGCCATCAAGGAAATAATCTCCACTTCATCAAAACTGGAGAATGTACAAATAAAAATAAAATGACTTGATGGTTTCTTTGTGTGCGTGTGCAGAAGATGGAGGACATCGACGTAGGCCTACTGCTGAAGATGCAGATGAAGGTCAAGGACCTTGAGAAGGAGCGGGACCGACTCAACGATCGACTGGAACGCTACGAGGAGGAGGGCTCGCAGATAGGAGGAATCAACACCGACTCTGCCTTCGACGCTCTCAAGGTGAGAGGGGCTTTGTTCGTCGGTCGTTGTTAGATTTTAGTGTTGGGGGGTGAGGAGGTAATGAGGGAGTGTGTGTGTGGGGGGGGGGGGGGGGGAGGGGGGAGGGAGGATATGCCTGCGTGCTTGTCCCTTCCAATGCACTTCCAGGGTGTGTGATGCATGTCAACCTATGGTTGAAGTAAAAAAACAAAAGGGGGGGGGGGGGGGGGGGGGG
>NW_027129067.1:0-2500 GCF_037325665.1 Littorina saxatilis
CGGTCCGTGTGGGAAGTAATTACTTGTTTCACAACACAGTGTCTTAGCTTTCAAGTTTTTCAAAGCTTTCATTGAAGTGACTATGGTAACTCGAATCTGCAACGAGTTTGTCTGGATTGCTCAATATGTTGAGTTTTTCTGTGCCAAAAGACTGCATCTCAGTGAGACAATAATGTTTGCGAATGTGTCGTTTTGGCAACAAACATCTAAGCGTTGTAAACGCCATTGGGACAGCTATTCACCACGGGACGTCACTTCTTTCTTTCGTGGTTGCTATTTTCTTCCATTTTTCTTGTATATTTCTTTTTATTCTTTTAAAAGTTCAGAACACTTTGGATGGGAGCCCTGACATTTCACGTGCAAGTCATTTCATCGCGGGTTTGTTTTGTGCTTTGTGTTTTGCTTTGTGTATTGCTTCGAGAGGTATGATCGAACTTGAAGGAATTGGTTTAAACAAAACTTTATTCAATTTTAATCATGACAAGAACAATGCATGGATGATTACATACTCAAGCATATAATGCTTATTTTAAGCAATCATAGTAATTACAAAACAAAGGTTAGCATGATGGCGGAATAAGTACATTAGCTCCTTTCAGGAAACGAAAAACAAAACAAAAGACAAAACAGATACACAAACAAGCAGAAAATGGGAAGGAGTTGGTGATACAGGAGGTGGGGAAAGGGCAGCTAGCTAGTAGCTAGCTTAAGGGAAAAAGAAGAAGAAGAAGACTTGGAGCGCCAATATTTCAGGGGATTTTTTCAATTGAAGGAATTGGTAGGTGCTGTATGCCATTAAGCCAACTTGTTTTTATTGCAAAGATACACACAAATAGTGCGCATAATAAAAGGTAAATTGAAAACAAGCCTAGTTACCGTACATTTCGTGATATCCCAAACCATATGGGACATTTAATAGCTTGTAAATTATACGATACAGACCACTACATAAAAATAATCTTGCAAGAGTAAAAACGAATATAAAAATAAGTTTCATCTGTCACGGAATAACAATAACGTGACGCCGTTGAAATAAGAGTCCAGGTTTGTTTTTCCTTTACTATGATTAAATATATTTTTTTGCAGCAGACTACGCGCATTACCTCAACCACCACCACCACCACCACCACCAGAAGAAAAAAACCCACTGTCTACGTCAGATAAGAGAAAATCACGCGCATTACCACCAACACCACCAACAAAAAAAGAACACCATCAATACGTCAGATACATTTTTTTGTAAACATTTCATTGATTCCATAGTAACGCGAAAGCAACGAATACATGATTTATCACAACAAAATGTTAATGACATTTTCCATAATGTTCAGAAGCATGGGTAATCCGTTACTTTACTCTCATAAAACTTAAAAACAGAAGTCATATATTGTTGCATTTTCTTTCCCTTTCATCGTGTAAATCACGAAAAAAGTTTGTTTTTTTAATTTTACGTGCGTTGGGTATTTCAATCAATCAATCAATGAGGCTTATATCGCGCATATTCCGTGGGTACAGTTCTAGGCGCTCTGCAGTGATGCCGTGTGAGATGAAATTTTATACGGCCAGTAGATTGCAGCCATTTCGGCGCATATTTACCTTTCGTGGCCTATTATTCCAAGTCACACGGGTATAGGTAGACAATTATTAACTGTGCCTAAGCAATTTTGCCAGGAAAGACCCTTTTGTCAATCGTGGGATCTTTAACGTGCACACCCAATGTAGTGTACACGGGGGGAGGGTTCGGACACCGAAGAGAGTCTGCACACAAAGTTGACTCTGAAATAAATTTCCGCCGAACCTGGGATCGAACTTACGCTGACAGCGGCCAACTGAAAACAAATCCAGCGCGCTACCAACTGAGCTATATCATTGTTATCCCTTATCAAAAACAAAACAGAAGTCATGTACATGTTCAGTAGTATTTCGTTTCCTTTCAACGTTTAAATCAAAAGACAACGCTTCTTTTGTCGATTGTCAGGACACGATTGGCAGGGGATAACATTAAAAAACAATTATGGAGCCAATCCTGTTTGCGTTCTCAAAATGCCCTCACGAGACAAGATTTTGAAATATTTCATATTCCCCATCAGCGAATGTCATGATTTAAAACAAAATGACATGCACAATTAATGCTGCCCTTATCATAATATCTAAACGCCCCGCCCAACAAATTAGAAGCACGAGGCACATTCAGCTCTTTTTGCTCAAGAGACTGTTGCGCGTTCGATTAAAAGAATCAAGATACGAAGCTAATTTTTCTTCTTCTTACTTTTCTTCTCTCTCTGTCTCTGTCTCTGTCTTCGTCTGTGTGTGTCTCTCTCTCTCTCTCTCTCTCTCTCTCTCTCTCTCTCTCTCTCTCTCTCTCTCTCTCTCTCTCTCTCTCTCTCTCTCTCTCTCTCTCTCTCTCTCTCTCTCTAGCTCTCTCTGGCTCTCTCCCGAGTGACTGTTAAGATATTTAAATCCAAATATGATGCTAATTTCTTTCCTGTCCTCTTTGTTT
>NW_027129067.1:7500-19432 GCF_037325665.1 Littorina saxatilis
TTTTAAGACCTGTTTTTAAGACCTGTTTTTACATTTAGTCAAGTTTTGACTAAATGTTTTAACATAGAGGGGGGAATCGAGACGAGGGTCGTGGTGTATGTGTGTGTGTGTGTGTGTGTCTGTCTGTCTGTCTGTGTGTGTAGAGCGATTCAGACTAAACTACTGGGCCGATCTTTATGAAATTTGACATGAGAGTTCCTGGGTATGATATCCCCGGACGTTTTTTTCATTTTTTCGATAAATACCTTTGATGACGTCATATCCGGCTTTTTGTAAAAGTTGAGGCGGCACTGTCACACCCTCATTTTTCCATTAAATTGATTGAAATTTTGGCAAATCAATCTTCGACGAAGGCCGGGGTTTGGTATTGCATTTCAGCTTGGTGGCTTAAAAACTAATGAGTGAGTTTGGTCATTAAAAATCGGAAACTTGTAATTAAAATTATTTTTTTATTAAACGATCCAAAAACAATTTCATCTTATTTTTCGTCATTTTCTGATTCCAAAAACATATACATATGTTATATTTGGATTACAAACAAGCTCTGAAAATTAAAAATATAAAAATTATGATTAAAATTAAATTTCCGAAATCGTTTTAAAAACTATTTTATCTTATTCCTTGTCGGTTCCTAATTCCAAAAACATATAGATATGATATGTTTGGATTAAAAACACGCTCAGAAAGTTAAAACGAAGAGAGGTACAGTAAAGCGTGCTATGAAGCACAGCGCAATCGCTACAGCGCCTAACAGGCTCCTCACTTTCACTGCTTTTTGCACTAGCGGCGGACTACGTTCAGTTTCATTCTGTGAGTTCCACAGCTTGACTAAATGTAGTAGTTTCGCCTTACGCGACTTGTTAAGACCTGTTTTTAAGACCTGTTTTTAAGCCTGGTGAGATCTGATATGGTGAGATAACGGGTTAAACCTTTTTCATGAGGATTGTTTTCTTGACATGAGGGATGGGGTAAAGGGGGGGGTTCCCCATGCTTTGTGCGATGTCAGAATAAAAGCTCATAGCGATTTATGACTTTACTGTAAGCTGCAGTTACCCCAACTGCAACCTAAGAGCTGATGATCGATCTTAAAACCAGGAGAATAACTTTCCATTAGCTTTATATGTCCCCACAACGCTGTGCGGATGACAACAATGAAAGGAGTGAAATATGGGTAGTAAATATAAAACAGGTTCAAATAGTTATTGTCATTTTTCTGTTTAGGAAAAAGAAGCAAGGGTAATTTATGGTACAAGCATACATGTAAATTCAGACAAAACGAAACTTTCACAAGTGCGTCGACCTTTATAATGGTCTTCGGATTTCTCTTCTCTTAAGACTAGCTCTAACTTATTGAAATGCTATAAAGGTTTTAGATTTCATTATAAGCCTTTTCTACATGTCAAAAACGGGTTCATAACGTGAAAAAGTAGACTATCTGACATTCGTCATAAATGCTTACATTCACGTGAAAATGTTTGGCCCGTTGACGATTGTTGTATTAGGCCAAAAAAAATGGTCTGTTTACGGTAACCCGAGCGACCCTATTTTTTTCGCGCGACCCTAGACTTTTTTTTGGCATTTGGGGAAAAAAACCAAAAAAAAACCCCGTAAAAATATGGGTTTTTTTAGAAAAAAACAAAACAAAAAAAACAACAAAATCCCGACCTACCGACCCTATTTTTTGGGCCTATGTTACCGTAAACAGACCTATTTTTTTTTGGCCTTATTATCTTCGCAAAACAAGAGTAACATGCATGTGTTTCGTGACAAAAAGTAAAAGAAAAGAACATCGTTTACTTCGTTGACTGACCTTACTTTAGTCGATAACAAGACCTTTTGGACCCGACAAATCATAAAGGTCAAAAGAAAAGAAGAGAAGAACACGGTGTGTGTGTGTGTGTGTGTGTGTGTGTGTGTGTGTGTGTGTGTGTGTGTGTGTGTGTGTGTGTGTGTGTGTGTGTGTGTGTATGTGTGTGTGTGTGTGTGACTCTGTGTGTGTGTGTGTGTGTGTGACTCTGTGTGTGTGTGTGTGTGTGTGTATGTGTATGTGTGTGTGTGTGTCAGTGTGTGTATGTGTGTGTGTGTGTGTGACTCTGTGTGTGTATGTGTGTGTGTGTGACTCTGTGTGTGTGTGTGTGTGTGTGTGTGAGTGTGTGTGTGTATGCGTGCGTGTGTGTATGTGTGTGTGTGTGAAACAGGTCTTCTGCTTAGGTCTTTTCCAAGAAAATGATTAAAGACGCACACTGAACGAGCAAGTGATGACATTTAAAGATGAGTCTAAAAGAGCTCGACGCACAGATAAAAAAAACCACTTGTTTTAATGTAAAAACAGGGAAGGAACAGTAAAACAAATGTTGAAGGAATACAAGAAAGTATGAACGAAAGTAAAATAAGAAACAAGATATAATGAAAAGGAAGAGTGGCGTGAAGAATAAACAAAGAAACAGACAGACAAACAAACCAACAAACATACCGACTAACCAAATATACAAACAATGAAGCCAGCAAACAAACGATATACTTTTAAGAATGTTGAACTCATACTAAGGTCCTCTGACGCACAAGGAAGAGCAATGCCCTCAATGACATCAGTGTTCCTTTCGATCCTATTCCTACGCGTTACTCGACAAACCCGCTGTCCAAAATGTCAGCTCATCAAGTTCGAACGTTGGCCTTTAATTCTGTCTTACTTTTTTTTTCTTTGCTTTTTCCCTTTCTTTGCTGTTGATGGTCCCCCACACCCACCCCCACCTCCCCCCCCCCCCCCCCACCCCCCTCCCCCCCCCCTTCCCCCTCCTGAAATCCTCGCGTGTTTCTTCTTCATCCTTGGCAGTTGTACGTCGAGTAGTATTGGCAACATGTCATCGCGTAGTGACAGTTCTGTTCTGCTGATTGGCAAATGAAATCAGTGGGATATTAATTATTCTACCAGAATGAACTTACCAGAGCTACGAACCTATTGACAAATTAGAGTCAACGTGTGATCGTTCAGATTCTGTGGAAGTCACGCGTGAGTTCTCGTGCTTGTTACGTGACGATCGCGTTATTGAGTGAATAGTTAAAACCATTGACTTCTTGACATAACGTCGCAGAGTACAAGACAACCACCAACACAAGCAAACGGCGGGATAAGGAAGAAAGAAAGAATTTGTGTGACATTCATTCAATCATTTATTTATTTATTCGTTAGTTCATCTATTCATGTAAGCATTTGTTCGTGGATTGATTCGTTCACGGGTTTATGTTTTCATTTTGTTCATTCATTCGTTCCTTCAATCGTTAGTTCTTTCGTTCAATAATCCGGCATTTTATTTATTCAATTGTTCGTTCGTTTGATCATTTATTCAATAGTTCATTTGTTCAGTCGCTTATTCCTCTCATTTATTTGGAAATTAATTGTGTTTATTTATTTCGTACATTTATTTTATTGTGTTCATTCCTTGGGATCATTTTCTTTGTTAATGTTCATTTATGTATTTATTTATTTATTTTGCTCATTAAATTTATTTATCTGATTTGCAGAGACAGGAAAGCGAAGTCGAACGACGATGCCGAGGAGGAAGAAGAACAAGAAGACAAGGACAGACAGACAGACAGACAGACAGACAGACAGACAGACAGACAGAGAGAGACAGACAGACAGACAGTTAGCAGGTAGAAGAAAATCATATAAGCCTAAGTCTCATCTTTCAAGGAAACTGGGGAGAAATTAGTACGAAGAAAGAACTATAAAGCTGAAAGCAGCAAGTCAGTTAAAAACAAAGAAAGACAGAGAGTAAGACCGAAACCAATAAAAATAAAACATAAAAAAATAAGCAAACAAACAAACAAACAAGCAAACAAAACAAGCAAAACAAACATAAGCATAAAGTAGCATAAACCGACCGCAACAAACATATAAACGCAGAGATAAAAAAAAAATTAAAAACACCAAATCCACAACAACATCAAATTCTTACACAATGAACAAACAACGTAAAAAAGTAACCAACAATAACATAGAACCAATGTTTGAAACTCCCCATACAAGCACCCGTCAGCATTGCTCTGTACGCGGGGTACGTAGCACGCATCCTCATAAGATACGATAAGACATAAGACATACGATTTTATTTCAACCACGTGCATTACACAGGACTATATCTTGGTTTGAGTTCATGCAATACATAGTACATTCAAACACAACAACCAAACAGAGTGCTAACAGAACTGCATACACACACTCACTTACAACCACACGCACACACTGACACACACACACACACACACACACACACACACCACACACACACACACACACACACACACACACACACACACACACACACACACACACACACACTCTACATTATTCCGCGTTCACATCTTGTCCACTTCACATAAGATACTCTTTTTACCAGGTGTACTGCATACTTGAACAGCTGTTGGCAAAGAAGCATAAAACTCAAAATAAAATCTAGATATTTCCACAGTAAGAATTGGGGTCAAATCCTAATAGCACTGAAAAACCAGCATTCTGTACCGAAGTAGCATAATGATATCGTTCAATACGGGTATGGCATCGTTCGACTCGGGTAGCACTGAGCCCGTCGCCACAACGCAGCATCCTTCTTTGAATCGGGTGGATTGCAGTGTGTGATGGTGATATTTCTCGGGTACGGGTGGCATCTGTTGCTATGGGCTGACAGATGAGTACTCTGAAAGCAATTCAGATGTGTGCCTTTTACTAGTTGTAAGTGGTTTAAGCTGGTGTAAATCCTGTTCACTGTGCAACTAGTTTGTTGTTGTGACATGTTGTTGTGACATGTTGTTGTTGTTGTTGTTGTTGTTGTTGTTGTTGTTGTTGGTGGTGGTGGTGGTGGTGGTGGGGTGGTGGTGGTGGTGGTGGTGTTGTTTTAACTCGCTCAATGGTTCTTCATCCATCAATTGTTCGTGTTGCGATTTTGTGTCTGAAGTAGTGGGTATGTGTGCGTAAGGGTGTGTTGATATTGAACTTCAGTTGTTGCTTTGTAAATGTCTATGTATCAGTGTATTATGTCTTGCCACACACATGCCAAATTTCCTTGTATTGATGAGGACAATAAAATTTCTTGCATCTTGTATCTTGTAATTTCTTGTATCTTGTATCTTCTTTGTTGAACAATGTACATGTAGTGAAGTACATCTACACAAACAAACAGGCATGCAGCCAGGGAGATCATACAGGCAATAACGAACATCGGAGCTTCTCGTAACATTCAACAATGAAACGGATACCTTGAATACTTCGTCGGAACGTACTGTCTCCATTCGCGTATCAACGTATCTTCTGCAGGTATAGATCAAAGAGAGGGGAAATAGGGAAAGGAATAAAAAATCTAAATTCAAAACTGATGAGAAAGTGATGGAGTTAAAGTGAGAGAGCGAGGGTGTGTGTGTGTGTGTGGGGGGGTCGAGATATAATCGCCAAGGAGCTACGGAGAGGAGGAAGTGTGTGTAAGGGGGAAGGGGTGGGGGGATGCAGACGAAGCGACAGAGAGAGCTGTCAGGTGGTAGTTTGACAGACAGGCAGTGTGAGATAAATCTTTGCTGCAGGTGTGCAGGTGTGTGGTAGGTAAGGATGAATCGTTTTTATTGTGAGCCGCCGACCAACACACATCACACTCATGTATGGTTGGAAACGATGTGCATTAATTCAGTCTATTGTCAGCCCTCGGGGAGTCTCCCTCTAGTTTTCAACAACATCAACACAAGAAAATGTAATGTCTGTGAAGAAGTTTCAACAACAAAAACCGTTGGTAGACATAGGGGCTGTTTTTTTTCCAACAGCACCAAATGCAAGCTTTAACATATGTTGCGAATAGTTTTAACATGAAGTTTGAGAATAAAACGTAAATCCCTCTTGCTAAAAAAAGCTGAAGAAATTATTGTCTGACAGAGTGTTCTGTTTCTGGCTCTGGTTCTGGTTCTTCTTCTCTTCCTGCTTCTTAATTATTCTTCTTCATCGTTGGCGTTTTCAGATTGCTTGTTTTCCGCCACCTTCTGCAACTCATAATTCTTCCTCTCTCTCAAAGTTCGAGTTCTTACAGTCATCACAATTCCAACAGTTTTATTCTATAATCTGCTTCATTTATTTTTTCAATCACTCAGTAGTACTAACATTCGCGTAATGAAAACGCGTCAGCGCGAGGCCACCTGTTAGACGGTGGAGTGGGTGAGTGGGTGGGTAGAACATAGTGGGTGGGTGATGCGCGTGACATTCGCAAGTGCCTCGTGCATAGCACCTTCTGTATCCATAGTACACTTCAACATTTATTTTTAACCGATCCGATTTCTTCCTAACTTTCTCTACCCCAGTCATATACAATAGGAAACATTTGTAAATATTTACTTTGTTAAATGCTGTGTGCAGAGCTGACATCTCTTCCCCTCCCCCCCCCCACCCCCCCCCCCTCCCTCCATTTTCCGTTAAGGTATCCCATTTGTTCCCTGACTATTGTACTCGGTGAGGTTCAGGCAAGGGTTTTAGAGCCACCTGTTTTAGCTGCACTCGCTTCTCAGGTCATGAAAAGCAAATAAGGTCACAGTTTCAGCGCTAAGTTTTGGAGTGTTTTAGAAAAAAGTGTGTGTGTCTGCGTTGATGGGAAAGGGGGGACTGGGAGGGGAGTACGGGTGGGGGTCGGGGGTCGGGATGGGGGAGGGATGGGGGACAAAAGAACATGAAAAGACTGGTGATGTTGGACAGGAAAGTAGGGGGTAGGGGCAATGTTAAGGTGTAATTGATGATGCTATATGATTAAAAACCTGGCAGAAATAGTTTAAAGTCGTTTTACCTTAAATGTGTATCTTGTAATCTGCCCGCTACGTGCTTCCTTGCCTTTTTTCTTTCGTACTAGTTTGATCTTTAAAGCACTTCTTTCTTTCTGACTTTTTATGTGCTACGTTAATCTTTTATGGCATTTCACCTCTCTTTCTTGTTTTTCTCCATTTTCCTTCCATTCCCGTTTTTACGTGAACACATGATTTTTCATGAAAGAAATGTTTTCGGTTTTGAAACTGTTCACTCTTCTGGTTTAGCCTATTAAGTGCACGTATAATGTACACCTGCAAGCTGTCCGTAATACAGTCTATTGCTAAGCTTTAATAATCACAAGGAAGGAAGGAAAAGAAAGAAAGAAAGAAAGAAAGAAAGAAAGAGAGAAAAAAGGAAAGAAGAAAGAAACAAATGTAACAATGCAGATGTTTCGGATGTTTTTCGTAACGTAAAGAGAATTCTTTGCGTTCTTGTTTTCTGACAACAACGCAACAGGAATGCTTACTTATTTCTGCAACATCTCACTGTTTCATCATTTCTTCTGTAGTTGTCATGCTTTGAAATTCATGCCATCAGTGCAAGATTGCAACTGTTTCGGATTAGTTGTGTTTTTATCTCTCAAAGAAATTTCTCTCATAAAGAAAGATTCAAAGTAGAGGCTGTACTTTGATATAACTTGTGAAGTGTGTCACAATAAACGTGATTCATTTAACCCACATGGGGAGATCAAACAAAAGTCAACGACAAAGCAAAATTAGGTCATAAATTATGATCCTGGATTGTTCAAACGTTGCGCGTTTGGCTACTTATGATGAAGGTGTTTTTTTCTTTTCTAGTGAAGAGGTCAAATACCTCAAGAGGTTTCATTTGTTTTTCGGCCACTGTTGCATCATTCTTTGTTGGGACATTTTTTTTTGTTTAATGATTTAGAGTTGGATTAACACAGTCATTAATAAACTATCAGCGCCTTCCCTCTTTGTTGTATCTGTTCATACTTCAGTTTTGTTTATGTATTTTTTTCTCCTCGGTTTTTGTTGTTGTTGCTACGTCCCTTGTCATTCAGTCCCTTGTCATTCAGTCCCTTGTCATTTAGTCCCTTGTCATTCAGACCCTAGTCATTCAGTCCCTTGTCATTTAGTCCCTTGTCATTCAGACCCTAGTCATTCAGTCCCTTGTCATTCAGACCCTTGTCATTCAGTCCCTTGTCATTCAGACCCTTGTCATTCAGTCCTTTGTCATTCAGACCCTTGTCATTCAGTCCCTTGTCATTCAGTCCCTTGTCATTCAGACCCTTGTCATTCAGACCCTTGTCATTCAGACCCTTGTCATTCAGTCCCTTGTCATTCAGTCCCTTGTCATTCAGACCCTTGTCATTCAGTCCCTAGTCATTCAGACCCTTGTCATTCAGTCCCTAGTCATTCAGACCCTTGTCATTCAGTCCCTTGTCATTCAGACCCTTGTCATTCAGACCCTTGTCATTCAGTCCCTTGTCATTCAGACCCTTGTCATTCAGTCCCTAGTCATTCAGACCCTTGTCATTCAGTCCCTTGTCATTCAGTCCCTTGTCATTCAGACCCTTGTCATTCAGACCCTTGTCATTCAGACCCTTGTCATTCAGACCCTTGTCATTCAGTCCCTTGTCATTCAGTCCCTTGTCATTCAGTCCCTTGTCATTCAGACCCTTGTCATTCAGTCCCTTGTCATTCAGACCCTTGTCATTCAGACCCTTGTCATTCAGACCCTTGTCATTCAGACCCTTGTCATTCAGTCCCTTGTCATTCAGTCCCTAGTCATTCAGTCCCTTGTCATTCAGACCCTTGTCATTCAGACCCTAGTCATTCAGTCCCTTGTCATTCAGTCCCTTGTCATTCAGACCCTTGTCATTCAGACCCTTGTCATTCAGACCCTTGTCATTCAGTCCCTTGTCATTCAGACCCTTGTCATTCAGTCCCTTGTCATTCAGTCCCTTGTCATTCAGACCCTTGTCATTCAGACCCTTGTCATTCAGACCCTTGTCATTCAGACCCTTGTCATTCAGACCCTTGTCATTCAGACCCTTGTCATTCAGTCCCTTGTCATTCAGACCCTAGTCATTCAGTCCCTTGTCATTCAGTCCCTTGTCATTCAGACCCTTGTCATTCAGTCCCTTGTCATTCAGACCCTTGTCATTCAGGCCCTTGTCATTCAGACCCTTGTCATTCAGACCCTTGTCATTCAGACCCTTGTCATTCAGTCCCTTGTCATTCAGTCCCTTGTCATTCAGTCCCTTGTCATTCAGTCCCTTGTCATTCAGACCCTTGTCATTCAGTCCCTTGTCATTCAGACCCTAGTCATTCAGTCCCTTGTCATTCAGTCTCTTGTCATTCAGTCCCTTGTCATTCAGACCCTTGTCATTCAGTCCCTTGTCATTCAGACCCTTGTCATTCAGACCCTTGTCATTCAGACCCTAGTCATTCAGTCCCTTGTCATTCAGTCTCTTGTCATTCAGTCCCTTGTCATTCAGTCCCTTGTCATTCAGACCCTTGTCATTCAGTCCCTTGTCATTCAGACCCTTGTCATTCAGACCCTTGTCATTCAGTCCCTAGTCATTCAGTCCCTTGTCATTCAGACCCTTGTCATTCAGACCCTTGTCATTCAGACCCTTGTCATTCAGTCCCTTGTCATTCAGACCCTTGTCATTCAGACCCTTGTCATTCAGACCCTTGTCATTCAGTCCCTTGTCATTCAGACCCTTGTCATTCAGACCCTTGTCATTCAGACCCTTGTCATTTAGTCCCTTGTCATTCAGTCCTTTGTCATTCAGACCCTTGTCATTCAGTCCCTTGTCATTCAGTCCCTTGTCATTCAGACCCTTGTCATTCAGTCCTTTGTCATTCAGACCCTTGTCATTCAGTCCCTTGTCATTCAGTCCCTTGTCATTCAGTCCCTTGTCATTCAGTCCCTAGTCATTCAGACCCTTGTCATTCAGTCCCTTGTCATTCAGTCCCTTGTCATTCAGACCCTTGTCATTCAGACCCTTGTCATTCAGACCCTTGTCATTCAGACCCTTGTCATTCAGTCCCTTGTCATTCAGACCCTTGTCATTCAGTCCCTTGTCATTCAGACCCTTGTCATTCAGTCCCTTGTCATTCAGACCCTTGTCATTCAGACCCTTGTCATTCAGACCCTTGTCATTCAGACCCTAGTCATTCAGTCCCTTGTCATTCAGACCCTTGTCATTCAGACCCTTGTCATTCAGACCCTTGTCATTCAGTCCCTTGTCATTCAGTCCCTTGTCATTCAGACCCTTGTCATTCAGACCCTTGTCATTCAGTCCCTTGTCATTCAGACCCTAGTCATTCAGGCCCTTGTCATTCAGACCCTTGTCATTCAGACCCTTGTCATTCAGACCCTTGTCATTCAGACCCTTGTCATTCAGTCCCTTGTCATTCAGACCCTTGTCATTTAGTCCCTTGTCATTCAGTCCCTTGTCATTCAGACCCTTGTCATTCAGACCCTTGTCATTCAGACCCTTGTCATTCAGACCCTTGTCATTCAGACCCTTGTCATTCAGACCCTTGTCATTCAGTCCCTTGTCATTCAGACCCTTGTCATTCAGACCCTTGTCATTCAGACCCTTGTCATTCAGACCCTTGTCATTCAGTCCCTTGTCATTCAGACCCTTGTCATTCAGTCTCTTGTCATTCAGTCCCTTGTCATTCAGTCCCTTGTCATTCAGTCCCTTGTCATTCAGACCCTTGTCATTCAGACCCTTGTCATTCAGACCCTTGTCATTCAGACCCTTGTCATTCAGACCCTTGTCATTCAGACCCTTGTCATTCAGTCTCTTGTCATTCAGTCCCTTGTCATTCAGACCCTTGTCATTCAGACCCTTGTCATTCAGACCCTTGTCATTCAGTCCCTTGTCATTCAGTCCCTTGTCATTCAGTCCCTTGTCATTCAGACCCTTGTCATTTAGTCCCTTGTCATTCAGTCCCTTGTCATTCAGACCCTTGTCATTCAGTCCCTTGTCATTCAGTCCCTTGTCATTTAGTCCCTTGTCATTCAGACCCTAGTCATTCAGTCCCTTGTCATTCAGACCCTTGTCATTCAGTCCCTTGTCATTCAGACCCTAGTCATTCAGTCCCTTGTCATTCAGTCCCTTGTCATTCAGACCCTTGTCATTCAGTCCTTTGTCATTCAGACCCTTGTCATTCAGTCCCTTGTCATTCAGTCCCTAGTCATTCAGTCCCTTGTCATTCAGTCCCTTGTCATTCAGACCCTTGTCATTCAGACCCTTGTCATTCAGTCCCTTGTCATTCAGACCCTTGTCATTCAGTCCCTTGTCATTCAGACCCTTGTCATTCAGACCCTTGTCATTCAGACCCTTGTCATTCAGTCCCTTGTCATTCAGTCCCTTGTCATTCAGACCCTTGTCATTTAGTCCCTTGTCATTCAGACCCTTGTCATTCAGACCCTTGTCATTCAGTCCTTTGTCATTCAGACCCTTGTCATTCAGTCCCTTGTCATTCAGTCCCTTGTCATTCAGACCCTTGTCATTCAGACCCTTGTCATTCAGTCCCTTGTCATTCAGACCCTTGTCATTCAGTCCCTTGTCATTCAGTCCCTTGTCATTCAGTCCCTTGTCATTTAGTCCCTTGTCATTCAGACCCTTGTCATTCAGACCCTTGTCATTTAGTCCCTTGTCATTCAGACCCTTGTCATTCAGACCCTTGTCATTCAGTCCTTTGTCATTCAGACCCTTGTCATTCAGACCCTTGTCATTCAGACCCTTGTCATTCAGTCCCTTGTCATTCAGACCCTTGTCATTCAGACCCTTGTCATTCAGACCCTTTGTATGCCCTGCAGTCCGGACTGACGATCTAACAGCGAACGACAAGAAGAAGAAGACTCTTTGTATGGGTTGGTTTTGGATTGTGTTCTTCCATTTTAATCTGATGGTTTGTTGTTTGTGTGTCTCTCTTGTGTGTCGATCCCTCGAGGTTGTTTTTATTTTCTTCCTCGTGTTATCAATATTCAACAATCACACATTCATTCATTCATTCATTCATTCGCTCACGGTTTACCAGCAAGCGGCCGAAAACTCAGCCAAGCTAAGTTCTTGTTACTTATTGTTTGTCTGTGCACTTAAAAGGCCGT
>NW_027129068.1:0-10159 GCF_037325665.1 Littorina saxatilis
TGCGGCTGGGCTCTTCTCCTTGACTTTCACAAGTCCTCCTCTCCCCTCTCTTTCTAATTACGGGCCTAAGTGTTGATATCCTGCTTTACTACCCTCTCTTCCCTACCTGCCAACACTGATCCCTTTAGGCCTACCTCAAGTATCTAACATCCTCCTCCTCCACCCGCGGCTAATCTGTCTCGTTTAAATAGAGTTTATCTGACGCTGTCCGCTCTATCTAAACTCACACGTGTATTTGTATTCATGAGTGAGAGAGTTTAGTTAAAGAGCGAATGAGTTAGTGAGTGCGTTTTGGGAAGCAGAGTTAAGTGATATAATGTTTTGTTTAACCCTTAGGCTGGTTGCAGCGACATATGTCACGCAACTTTACGTATACTGTCACCTGGTTGTCACGACATATGTCGCGATACTGGCTCACTCTGTTTGGTCGGTTCGGATAACCTCCCATGGATGCGAAAACCTATATGACCGTTTTTCTTTATTTTTCTTTCTGTTAATTCACCAGTGGCTATGTAACATGTATTACAGAATTGCACCAGTGTAAGGGTTAATATTGTGATTAAAATGAGTCTGTTAAGTTTGTGTTTGCCTAGGTCTGCACCTAGTATGGATGGTGGCACGTTTGCATGAGCTTGTGTGCGTGACAAATGGGGGCTCATCTGGGAATCTAGCACTTGTTGCTATTACTCTCATTCACCCTGACCTAGGCAAGTGTTTGCAAACCACGTTTGTGTTCTTGTGATTTGGTGTTTGATGTAATTTGATGTGCATTATTCAGGAACATGTGAACCTGATTTTTTATTTTTTGAAATGTTCGTAGTTCTTTAGCAGTTGAGTTAGTAATACCGAGTGAGCTACGCAGTAAAGTCGTGAGTTTAGCTCATGATCCGACCGTAGCCGGTCGTAGAGGGGAGCGTGGTACCCAGTACAGAGTGCTGAAGTTATTTTTTTGGCCCGGTGTTCACGGCGACGTCCGCTGATTTTGTTCCTCTTTTGATGTCAATGAAAAGTAAAAAGTGTTGTTACATTCAGGGGTTGTGATAAATTCTGTTTGGCGTTGCAGATATGATTATCAGTGCGTGCACTTTTTATAACTCTTACCCTAATGTCTACCTTTGCCTCGCGTTGTGTTTTATGCCCTAGTGCCTGTACTTCTAAGTCTGTCTGCTGCCTACTACCCTCTTTTACCTAAAATTGCCGGCTTGGCTTGTATCTTTATAAGAATAAATTCTTGAGAGGAAATTACGACTTATACAAAACATGGAAAATCACTCGGATGAACAAATGGAGCCCATTCTTGAGGTTACTTTTCTGTGAAACTGTTTATCAAAAACATAACTAGAAAAGTGCGTAATAATTCAATACAAAAAAATACGTACATAGCATACAATGTTATCCAAGTTACATACAAATATTATACAAAATCCCGGGTCACCTTTATAAGGCAATTATCAAAAGCGAATATACAAAAAGAATGAAGCCACATATTCTCCCATCCCCATGTAATCCTATTCTGAAGCAAGACTCTAAATGTCGAACTAGCTACTTTTTATCCAATGCAGGATCTTTTGGTGACTGACTGAGTAACTAAAGAAAAACGTCTAACACCTATTTAAATTCTTGGGCCTTTATGTGGAAGAACGGTTCTTCCCTACTGGAATATTCTAAGGATGGTCTAATACCTCTACTTTCTCTGATTTGACTTCAGTAAGAACCAGATGGTGAACCCCCATTCGTTACTGAAGTGATTTGTACCTCAAACCTACATTATGTTTTCCCCCATTTTTGAAGTACCATACGCAAAACAGACCGACACCCGAAGGAGCTTATCTGAATTTACGCAGGTCATCTAAAGTTTAACTCCCCACCTAACTAGCTATTTTAGGACCGCTCAGGAAAGCATCACCGGGTATGGATGACGTTGATCGGTTTAACATCGGAGCTGCGTCGAGAACTCCTGTTTTTCTGACGGTTAACTTATCTGTAATTCTGTGTTGTCTTTGTGTACTATGTCCACGAACTTGAGAGATTTTTGCATTTGTATTTGTATTTGTATTCGTATTCATGAGTGAGAGGGTTTAGTTAAAGGGCGAATGAGTTAGTGAGTGCATTTTGGGAAGTAGAGTTTAGTGATATGTTTTGTTAAATATTGTAACTAAAATGAGTCTGTTAAGTTTGTGTTTGCCTAGGTCTGCACCTAGTATGGATGGTGGCACGTTTGCGTGAGCTTGTGTGCGTGACACTCTAAATCAAAAGTCACTTCTTCATTCCTTATCGGAAGCACATTCTTCATTCTACAGAAAAAACATTCACAGTGCTGTAGGTAAATCGCCCCTTTTGCTGTGGAGCGTTAGCTTTGTGGTCGACCTGTGTCCAGAACCACTTCCTAATGCATGAATTTTCTTTCATTTCTTAATGCATGCATAGTTTTTATTCTATACTACCCGTCATAAAAACTAGTACAGATCTTTGTGATGAGGCTGTTGACATCTTGACATAAACGCATCTGCCAATTTTTTTTTTATTACAGGTAGTTTACAGAAAGCCAGCCATTCAGACTGCTGCAGACAAGTCACCTTTGCAGTGGAGGGTGTGCTCTGTGACAGGCCGGTATCTAGCACAACTTCGTAGATCTGGGAGTCGGTGATGTTGTTGTCGCTCAGACACACTAGTCCCCCCTTCTGTCGGTCATGGGCGTCCGCCCGCAACGCTATGACCAACAGGATGATGTAGATGACCATCACCACGGCAACCAGCACAATCACCACTGGGTTCTCGTGCAGACTGAAACACAAACATATCATTTTAAAAGCAGTCATGATCCTATGGCTGGATTAACTACATCCTCATTAGGATTGACACATATACAGAGAAAATGTTCCGAGTCATGACTAAACCCATGTTCTCATGCACAATGAAACACACAGATCATGAATGTGTGAAGTTAGTGAAAGCATGATGTATGTGTGTGTGTGTGTATGTGTGTGTGTGTGTGTGTGTGTGTGTGTGTGTGTGTGTGTGTGTGTGTGTGTGTTTGTGTGTGTTTGTGCATGTGTGACTGTGTTTGGGCGCGTGAGAATGTGTGTGTGTGTTTGTGCGTGCATGCATGCATGTGTGCATCCGTGCATGCATGTGTGAGTGTGCATGTGCAAGGTGGAGTGTGTACTGTACAAGAAAAGTGTATGAATACCTGAAAAAGTGTTCCACATGAGTGAAACTCAGATCATTGGGCACCAGCTCAAAGTGGCTACCAAACGCCGTCAGATGGTCACACCTGCATACAGGGAACCAAACAAACAAATATCATCATAAATGAAAGAAGCCGTGCTATGATAAAATGTCAGTTAGTTAACACACAACAGACACACACTCAAGTATTTTGTATTTAAGTCACAGTTGTTTGAGTTTTGAAAGAATTGTATATGAAAGCTGTTTCAGAGGCTTGCCAGGGAGACGACTGTCGGCATTGTTATCTTGCAGATTGCCTCACCTGCAGTGTGCGACAGTGGCAGTGGTTCTGGGCGAGACGCGACACCCCTGGTCGCTCCACACCGCTCTGGATGTGTTCCAGAAAACGCAGGATCCGAACCAGGCGCTGAGTGCGTACTGTCGCTGGACCACTTCTGTCTTGTGACGGCGCCCCGAGTTGAGGGACGTCTCCACCAAGCCCAGGTTGTACGTACCTGCACCTGTAGCAACCAGGTGAAAAGTCAGATTTGTGTCACTAGCTCATTCTTACTAATGACTAGGATTTTGAAGTGTGTTTGAATATTTGTGATGTAAAATGTCACACACCAGATTGGCATATCTTGATGTCAACCAAACATACAGACAAACATGTCTCTGTAAAAACTACATTCGCTCTTAACATGAATTAAACGTATTTTTAGATAATTCTATAGCTACTCTTGAAGGCCATAAATTACCTTGCCAAACTTTCCGTTTACTGACAAGCCCCACAGGACAAAATAAAAGCAAAGTCACTCACCATTCAGTGAGCCAGGTGAAATAAAGATGCGTAGTTCGTTCTGTTCTTTCTGGAAGTCCTGGCGGAAGATGCTGTGCTGGGGACGGGGTGGCCAGTGTTCACTGCAATTGAAACAAACAATTTTATTGAAGATGACAATGACAAGTCTTCATTTAATGAGGGTAAAAGACAGCGATGGTGCTAATATTTTTTGAAACTGGTACACAAACTTTTATGATGAAAACTATCCAGAAAAAAAAGGTAGGCTGGTCATTGGAACCAGTAAGCGTCCAACTCAGAGTACTGGTTTTGTTGTTTTACCAGCGAAAAAACCCCGGTAGTTCTAAAATGGAAAATTTCCTAAATAAATTATCATTTAATTAATATACTTACCCGAATCACATTAGCATTGAGTCACCTGAGATGCTTATCACTGAAAAACGCTTACCCGGCTAAAGAATTTAAAGGGAAGCAACCCCATCACCAAAACGAAAGTGAAAGTAGCTTTGGTAATGGGCCAGTACACCGGGAGTTACCTCCCATACGGGTGTATGCCACGTCACTTCCTCTAGGAACACGTGCCTATTATCATACGGCTTTAAAAAATCTTAAAACCATAAGCGGGGCAGGTGGGAGGGAATACAGTATGTGATTCGGGTAAGTATATTAATTAAATGATAATTTATTTAGGAAATTTTCCATTTAATATCATATTCTTACTCCGAATCACATTAGCAGATAACATCAACAAGGCGGTGGGCTAGAAATGAATCAAAACTCACCATCAAGTTCTGGACAGGAACTGGCCTGCTGCTATGAGCGCTGGAAGGCCTCTGGAGCCATCCTGTCGAAGAGCTGTGACGTCCCGAAGATAAAAGTTTATGAAAACATCTTCGGAACGCCAATACGCAGTTGTCAGCACCTCCTCTAGACGTCTGGAGCGCAGAACTGCCAGAGAGGATGCCCACGCCCTCGTTTCATGGGCTCGGGCCGAGTCAAGTGGCAAGGAGGGCATAACCCCCCCCCTCTTTGTGCGACTCCACTCATAAGCCTGCTTGATGAGCGAGGACACCCACCGGGCCAACGTTACCTTCGACAAATCTTTCTCGCGCCTAGTAAGGAGAGAGATAAACAACAACTTCTGAGAACTAGACCGAATCGGCTGAGTCCGGGCTAAGTACAGACGAAGTGCCCTCACAGGGCAATTGACCGAATCGGGGTCATCCGGGGCCAACGCGCTGGTCAGAGCCTTAACTCTAACCAGCGGAGAGGCCTGCCCCGGAGACTGATTCTTGGCCAGGAAATCAGGCCGGAAACGCAAAGATGCGGAACCGTCCGGCTCAAAGGAGATATCTCCAGGCTGACCCGACAGGGCGTGGACCTCGCTACCCCGTCGGGCCGTAGCCAACAAAAGGAGAAACAGCGCTTTGCGAGTGACATTGAACAGACTGGCCTCGCTTAAAGGCTCAAAATCCGCAGAACGAAGGAATTCCAGGATTAAAAACAAGTCCCACTTGGGAGCGGGCAAACGAGCTTTAGCTTCCTTAAGAGCAGCCCCTTTAATGACTGCAGCTATAACGCCCCCGACTCGAACAGAACGACCAATCTGCTTAAGAGTCGCCGAGATAGCGGAGCGCCGGACCCTCAACGAGGAGACTGAGGCGCCCTGCGAAGACATGAAAGAGAGGTGGTTAGCGACCTGAATAGAGCGCGGAGCCACCGAACTCACCCCTCTAGCTGAACACCAGGCAGTCCATGCCTTCCAGTGGGAAGCATAAACTGAAGAGGTGGACGCTCTATGCGAGCGAGCCACCAAGTCCAGAGTCAAAGACGACGCCCCAGAGCGCTTCAGCGAGTCCCGAACAACTTCCACACGTGAAGCTTCAGAAGACTGGGCTCCTCGTGTGGAATGCCTGTTCGGGGCTGCACTAGTTCCCCTCGCACGAGTGCGAGAGGAATGGGGGGCCCTTGGGCGAGCCGAAGAAGATCTGGAAACCAGACCTGCGACGGCCACAGAGGAGCGACCAGAAGAAGAAGGGCCGGCTCCTCCATCTCCGCTTTCCGGATTACTCGGCTGAGTAACGGAAAGGGAGGAAAGGCGTACGCCTCCAGACCCGTCCAGGGAAAGTCCAGAGCGTTCACTCGCCATGCCTGAGGGTCCGGGAATGGCGAGACGAACACCGGAAGCCTCTTTGAGTACCTTGTGGCAAAAAGGTCCACCAGAGGCTTTTGGACCTGGGCCCAAAGGCGAAGCAGTGCCCCGTGAGTGATCGTCCACTCCGACTGAAGCACCGTACCGGAACGACTGAGCGCATCCGCCAAAGTGTTCAGCCTCCCTGGAAGGTACCTGGCCGAGATCGTGATATGATGCTGAAAGCACCACACCAGGATCTCGCAAGCCCTCTCCGAGAGAGACGGGGACCGCGAGCCTCCCTGCTTGTTGATGTACGCCGCCACTGTCATGTTGTCTGTAAACAGACGAACATGTTTGGCGTACAGGGAGGGCAGAAACTTGGCCAGAGCTAGAGCAACTGCCTCTAGCTCCAGCAAGTTGATGTGCCACAAGGACTGCTCCGTCGTCCACAGACCGGAAGTAGTCTGAAGATCTGTATGTGCCCCCCAACCCTCCCTGGACGCATCTGTAAAGAGGTCCAGGTCGGGGAGGGGCACGACGATCGGAACACCTCTGCAGACCCACTCCGTGTCCAACCACGGAAGGGTCGCAGACTGGAACCATCCCTGCAAAGGGATGAGGGCGTCCCAGTCCACCAGAGGAGAGTCCACAAACGGCTTCAGCGCGAACTGAAGCGGACGTTTGTGGACCCGGCCCAGTGAAACCAGAAGAGCCATAGACTCCATCTGCCCCAAGATGGAGGCGAGCGAGCGGATGGAAGCCATCAGGAGAGGTAAAGTGGAGCGAATCTGGGCTTGGAGCTTGTCCACCCTTCTCTGAGAAGGCTGGACAGTCCAAGCGACCGTGTCGAAAGACATCCCCAGATAAGTGAATGTCTGTGACGGGGTCAGCTCCGACTTTACCCGGTTGATCGAGAATCCCAACGAGTTGGATTCTCGAAGAACCGTCAGGGTATCCTGCGAACAGCCGCTCTGGGACTGGTTCATGATGAGCCAGTCGTCCAGATAAGCCCGCAGACGGATACCCTGGGACCTCACCAGTGCACAGACCTGTCTCACCACCATGGTGAAAATCCATGGTGCGAGAGACAGCCCGAAAGGGAGTGCGCGAAACTGGTAGATCTGATCTCCCCACCGGAAACGAAGCCATTTCCGGTCGGCCGGATGCATAAGAATATGAAAGTATGCGTCCGTGAGATCGATCGAGGTCACCCAGTCTCCTGGGCGGAGAGAGTCTCGGACAGAGGCTGGCGTCTCCATCTTGAATTTTATCTCCCTCAAGAAAGTATTGAGGAGAGATAAATCCAACACGGGACGCCATCCTCCTGATGCTTTGGGAACAGCGAACAGACGCCCGTAAAATCCCAGGGAGCTGTGGACCCGAACTCTCTCCACCGCGCCCTTCTGCTCCAGGGAGGCAATTTCCGACTGCAAGACGGGACGTGCTTCCTGCGAGAAGGGGGGCTTGAACCGCGGAGGCACTCGGGTAAGAGGCGCCTTTTCCTCCCGCCAGAGCAGGCGGAAGCCCGATCTCACCACTCCCACAATCCATTGGCTGTCTACTACCGACATCCAACGAGAAAGTGCCCGGGAGGGGCCTCCCGCCATCACCAAGGTGGAGGGCGGGAGGGAGGTGAGATCGGGAGCGCTTCATTGGGGGTGTGGCTTACTTCCAGAGCCGCCACGCCCCCTCCCCGATGCCGTCCTCTTCTTCCCACCACGAGCGGCCGGCGAAGCCTGCCGCTTCTGAGCTGGCTTGGGGTTAGACGATGTCTGAGCCTGCTTCTGTTTAGATGGCTGAGACTGTTTCACCCCCTTCAGAGTGTAGTCAAGGAACTGACTGTCCTTGTTTGACTGAATCTCCTTCTGTCTGGCATCCAGTGCCAGCGGACAGAAGAGAGACTCCTCTGAGACCGGGGAGACTCTCAAGGTCTCCCTAGTAGCCAGTTCCGTGAATTGGGACTGCGAGAGGAAGAGATCCCTCCTGCAGAGTACCGCTTGGGTGTACTGCAGGGAGGAAAGACGCAATTGTTCCTCATTGACCTTGGCCAATGCGGCCAAAAGCGCAGAGACATCGTCCGCATTCTGTTCTTCACTGAGAGTGAAAGGAACTAGCGAATCGGTCAATGCCCGAGACAGAGCCCGAACGAGAGTCTCCGCAATGGAGGACAGTTCGATCTGCCGACGTCCAACCTCCTCAGCAGAGAGGAGGGAAGCCTCGGAAACCGGCAAAACCGAATCACGCTTGATCGGTTTAGTCAGAAGAGGCAGCAATTCCCGGGAAACCGGAAGGGTAGCCCTAGGGAGTGCAAAAGACGCCAGCCAATTCTGGCTCTGATTGGGCATGCCAAGCTTCCTATTGACCGTAGGCACGAAGGAAGAGGCTTGGGCAGCTGAAGCCACCCACTGCTGCGCTGATTCCGGAACTGGACCAAAAGGAAGCAGTAACGGAACAGGCACTGGCCGAATACCACTCCCCGCATGTGCTGGACGAACCAGTGAATGCGAAAGTTGGTAAGCCACTGACGGAGACTCGGCGAACCGGAAGGAAGAAACATCCTCCTGTGCCGGCCGGAAGTCCGCCATGGCAGAAGGAACGAATGATGCGGAAGAGTCCGCAGCCACCACCCCTTCAGGAAAATAACGAGACGTTACTTCCGCCGCGACGTCAAGAACAGACTTGAGCTTCGACGGAAACACGCCCCGCGACTCCTCGCTGACCACTGATGGAGCATCAGAATAGTCACACGTGGAACCATGACCGAAGTCACCAGTTCCGGAAGCAGAAGCATGCCCTGGCAAACCGGAAACCGGAAAAGCCTGAGCACTAACGTCATCCTGCCGCCCAAAATCCTGTGAAGGTAAAGGGTAAGCAGGACGACCATCCGCAAAAACCGGAGCTGGATGAGCTGACGTCACTCCCCCGACTGAGTGGAGTGATGCCTGCTCAAGCCTAGGCGCTTGAAAGCCGGAAGGCGCACGCTGTAATCCACTATCTGGTATCCGGAAGGAACCACCAGAAGAGGAAGAAGCGTTTCCGGCCGAAACCGGAAGTGTAGTCAACGGAACCGCAAAATGCGGAAGTGAAGACTGCACTGGTTGACTTCGCGATCCGGAAGGACCGGAAGTCAGTGAATACTCCATCCTGCCGCGACCGCCGTAGCGTGCCGGAGCGGACGGATCATCACTTCCGGCAAGTGCCGGAAATGCGGCAGTCGAAACCGACTGCCGCCGCTGTTCGAACAAGTCCGGGGCCTCGTAGGTTATCGCCGGAAATGAAAGATCAGCAAGGTATCGGTCGTGACCCGATGCGAAAGAGCTGTCCCCCGAAGGAGAACGTCCAGGCGCCTCACGAGGGCTATCGGACCAGCTCTGCTTACCAACCGACGCTGAAGAGGGAGGACGCTGCTCCAAGCCGGAAGTGGAGGACAAAGACACGGAAGCCAATGCCCGGACGTCACTGCCAGATGCCGGAAACGCCGAACTGCTGGCGACGGAACGCTGAAATTCTGCCTGCACCAAGCTGCGGATTTCTGGAACCAGTGACTTTAACAGAGAGGAAACCAACGCACCTTGTCCAGGTGCTAACAAAGAAGACGAAGTCTCCGATGTAGAGACAGGTGCAGAAGTAACAGTAGCGCTAGGCGCCGCAAAAGAAGCAGAAGTAGTAACAGCGCTAGGCGCCGAAATTGGTACAGCCAACAAAGTGTTACGCTCTTGGTCTGTAACAAGTAAAGTTGCTTTGGAAGAGGAAGACTTAGCCTTAATTTTCCCCTTGGGGTCCGACTTGCCACGGCGCTTGTCTGAATCAGACATGTTGACAACAACACGTGGCAACGCGAAAAAATTTACTGAAACATAAGTCTAAACGACTGGAAAATTCAGTAAACACACGCACTAATGCGTTAACAAAATACTATAGCTAAACTTGCCCCACAAGCAGAGGCACGGAGAGCTACAAACAAAGTCACACGAGCTAGAAAACTAACTCACACAACAAAATGGCGACACGCAAGACACTGACACAAACGTCAACAACACGTGGCAAAGCCAAAAAGA
>NW_027129069.1:5000-8530 GCF_037325665.1 Littorina saxatilis
ACAGACGGAGATAGACAAAAAGACAGAAAGACGGAGATAGAGAGAGACAGAGGCAGTGAGCGAGAAAAAGAAAGAGAGCGAGAGAGAGAGAGAGAGAGAGAGAGAGAGAGAGAGAGAGAGAGAGAGAGAGAGAGAGAGAGAGAGAGAGAGAGAGAGAGAGAGAGAGAGAGAGAGAGAGAGATTAAAGCACTCTGCTCTAAAGAACAAGGAAATGAAATCAACACCAAGTTTCACACAAAAACTAAGCAGTTCTGAATCCTATGGGAGCACACAAGGTACAGAAAGGGAAATAAACAATATCAACATTCAACAAAAACTTAAATCAAAGGAATTCAGACACACACATGACGTGTCACCGGCAGAAACATCAACCATTACATTCAGCAACAACAAAATCAAAAACAAACAAACAAAATTGAGACTCACACGGCGTTCCATAGGCGACGTCAGTCTTGGCCAACACAGCAGTAATAGCCCAGTGAACGATAGCCGGGCGACCAGCCGTGGTCATACTGACGTTACACCCGAACCTCCTCTCTTCACCTTCGTCAAGGTCGACCACCAAGGTCTTGAGCCGCGTGTTAAAGGGGTCAGCGTCGTCGATGAAGCAGGCGGAGAAGGAGGAGGAGGTTCCGCACTCCTCCCTTTGGTACAAGGTCACGGACGCCAGGACGAGGTCCTCCTCGATAGCGTAGAGGGTCAAGGAGAAGAGGGTGACCTGCGGTCCGAGCGTTCGTCCCGAGCATTCCACCTCTACCACGTTTGGCAGGTCTTCGAACTGACGTACGGACATACCTGCAACAGAGAGGGGTTTGGAATCGTTAAATGATATAGTTTTCATCTTTAATAGGGAAAAATGAAGAACGTGAAGGTTCAATGAAAAAGATGGACTTTTCCAGCTCTACCACGTTGGGCAGGTCTTCGAACTGACGTACGGACATACCTGCAACAGAGAGGCGTTTGGAATCGTTAAATGATGTAGTTTTCATCTTTAAATTAATAGGGAAAAATGAAGAACGTGAAGGTTCAATGAAAAAGATGGACTTTTCCAGCTCTACCACGTTGGGCAGGTCTTCGAACTGACGTACAGACATACCTGAAACAGAAAGGCGTTTGGAATCGTTAAATGATGTGGTTTTCATCGTTAGAAGAAAAAAGAAGGAAAAAAAGTGTCAGTGCGAAAGTTGTCTTGTTTCAGCGTTCGTCCCGAGCATTCCACCTCTACCACGTTGGGCAGGTCTTTAACTGGCGTACAGACATACCTGAAACAGAAAGGCGTTTGGAATCGTTAAATGATGTGGTTTTCATCTTTAGAAGAAAAAAGAAGGAAAAAAAGTGTCAGTGCGAAAGTTGTCTTGTTTCAGCGTTCGTCCCGAGCATTCCAGCTCTACCACGTTGGGCAGGTCTTCGAACTGGCGTACAGTCATACCTGAAACAGAAAGGCGTTTGGAATTGGTTTATGATGCGGGTTTTTTGTATATCTTTTTTTTTTTAAGGAGTAAAAAAAGGTTCGTGCGAAAGTTGTTGTGTTTCAGTGTTTGTGCAGAGCATTAAATTCATCTCTTCCACGTTCATTGGGACCTCGAATTGAGGTACGGACATGCCTGAAACAAAGAGGCGTTTGGAATTGTTGAATGATGTGGTTTTTATCTGTAAATAAAAAGGTTCAGTGCAAATGTTGACTCGTTGTCCGAGTGTTGTGCTCAAGCAGTCCACCTCTAACACGTTGCGCACTGTTTTTGTGTAACTGAGGTACATCCATGCCCGACGTAGAGAGGGGTTTGGATTTGGTTTATGAGGCGGGTTTCATCTTTGATAGGAAAAGAAAGAAAACAAGAAAAATTCCTACGAGGTAGGAAAAACACCCCCGTCAAAGGGAAATAACCTTCTCAGTTGGTGGCAGTGACTGAGTGAGAATGGTTATTTCCCTTTGACCATTAAGATGTTCCTCTATAAGTCCTTGTATAATTTTAATCCACCAATAACTCCCTAACCGTGTGTTTGACTGGTCCCAATTTTTGTAAGGACCGTCTCAGGAATGTATAGAACCTGTTCACCAAGTTTGGTGACGATCGGTCCGTTCATTCTTGAGATCTATATGCGAACACAAACAAACAAACAAACAAACAAACACATCGAGCGAAACCTATACACACCCCTATACCGGGGGTGTAATAAAGGTTCAATGCAAAAGGTGGACTTTCCCAGCTGTACCACGTTTGGCAGGTTTGTTTGTTTCTTTGTTTGCTTAACGCCCAGCCGACCACGAAGGGCCATATCAGGGCGGTGCTGCTTTGACATATAACGTGCGCCACACACAAGACAGAAGTCGCAGCACAGGCTTCATCAATCAATCAATCAATATGAGGCTTATATCGCGTGTATTCCGTGGGTACAGTTCTAAGCGCAGGGATTTTTTTAAATTTTTATTTTTGTTATGCAATTTATATCGCGCACATATTCAAGGCGCAGGGATTTATTTATGCCGTGTGAGATGGAATTTTTTTTACACAATACGTCACGCATTCACATCGGCCAGCAGATCGCAGCCATTTCGGCGCATATCCTACTTTTCACGGCCTATTATTCCAAGTCACACGGGTATTTTGGTGGACATTTTTATCTATGCCTATACAATTTTGCCAGGAAAGACCCTTTTGTCAATTGTGGGATCTTTAACGTGCACACCCCAATGTAGTGTACACGAAGGGACCTCTGTTTTTCGTCTCATCCGAAAGACTAGCACTTGAACCCACCACCTAGGTTAGGAAAGGGGGGAGAAAATTGCTAACGCCCTGACCCAGGGTCGAACTCGCAACCTCTCGCTTCCGAGCGCAAGTGCGTTACCACTCGGCCACCCAGTCACATTATTCTGACACCGGACCAACCAGTCCTAGCACTAACCTCATAATGCCAGACGCCAAGCGGAGCAGCCACTAGATTGCCAATTTTAAAGTCTTAGGTATGACCCGGCCGGGGTTCGAACCCACGACCTCCCGATCACGGGGCGGACGCCTTACCACAAGGCCAACCGTGCCGGTGTAACACGAAATTTTTACTCCACGAAAAGTTTACGAAATTCTTACTCCGAGTACAGTTTTCGTACGAGAAAAGAACTCCCCAAGGCACGAAAAAATTACTCCCTCCACGAAATTTTTCCTCCCCATTTTTTTTACTACCAGTAAAAATCTCGTACGCAAAAAAAAAGTGATCTCGCGCACACGAATGTCGCGCTACACTCCCTCCACCCCTTCCACCACCAAGACTAACAGGGGACAAGGGAGTAAAAATTTCGTACACCTGGCATGGGAAGTTAAATTGCTCGTGTTGGGGTGAAGTAATTTATTCGTTATTTATTCGTCAGGGGAGTAACATTTTTGCACGAAATGTTTACTCGGAACTCACCTGTCTTGGGGAGTAATTTTCTCGTGCAATGGGGGAGTGCTTTTTTCGTAAAAGGAGTAACTTTTTCGTACGAAATGTTTACTCCGGAGTAAAAATCTCATGGGAGTAATTTTCTCGTGTTACAC
>NW_027129071.1:0-5000 GCF_037325665.1 Littorina saxatilis
GGTGTTGTTGTTGTTGTTGTTGTTGTTGTTGTTGTTGTTGTTGTTGTTGTTGTTGACAGGAAATAATTGAGTTTTATCGACACTCTTCAGCTTTAATGTGTTGATGTTTCAGGTTCATGAGCGACTCTCAGGCTGCTATATTTGTCAGTATCTTGTTTTTCCTCCTGCCAGCCAAGAAACCGACCATCTTTTGCTGGCGTTACAGAGACGGTGAGTTGAAAGAACGTTACAGAGACGGTGAGTTCAAAGAACGTTACAGAGACGGTGAGTTGAAAGAACGTTACAGAGACGGTGAGTTCAAAGAACGTTACAGAGACGGTGAGTTGAAAGAACGTTACAGAGACGGTGAGTTGAAAGAACGTTACAGAGACGGTGAGTTGAAAGAACGTTACAGAGACGGTGAGTTGAAAGAACGTTACAGAGACGGTGAGTTGAAAGAACGTTACAGAGACGGTGAGTTGAAAGAACGTTACAGAGACGGTGAGTTGAAAGAACGTTACAGAGACGGTGAGTTGAAAGAACGTTACAGAGACGGTGAGTTCAAAGAACGTTACAGAGACGGTGAGTTGAAAGAACGTTACAGAGACGGTGAGTTCAGAGAACGTTACAGAGACGGTGAGTTGAAAGAACGTTACAGAGACGGTGAGTTGAAAGAACGTTACAGAGACGGTGAGTTCAAAGAACGTTACAGAGACGGTGAGTTCAAAGAACGTTACAGAGACGGTGAGTTCAGAGAACGTTACAGAGACGGTGAGTTCAAAGAACGTTACAGAGACGGTGAGTTGAAAGAACGTTACAGGGACGGTGAGTTCAAAGAACGTTACAGAGACGGTGAGTTGAAAGAACGTTACAGAGACGGTGAGTTCAGAGAACGTTACAGAGACGGTGAGTTCAAAGAACGTTACAGAGACGGTGAGTTGAAAGAACGTTACAGAGACGGTGAGTTGAAAGAACGTTACAGAGACGGTGAGTTCAGAGAACGTTACAGAGACGGTGAGTTCAGAGAACGTTACAGAGACGGTGAGTTCAAAGAACGTTACAGAGACGGTGAGTTCAGAGAACGTTACAGAGACGGTGAGTTCAAAGAACGTTACAGAGACGGTGAGTTCAAAGAACGTTACAGAGACGGTGAGTTGAAAGAACGTTACAGAGACGGTGAGTTGAAAGAACGTTACAGAGACGGTGAGTTCAGAGAACGTTACAGAGACGGTGAGTTGAAAGAACGTTACAGAGACGGTGAGTTCAAAGAACGTTACAGAGACGGTGAGTTGAAAGAACGTTACAGAGACGGTGAGTTCAAAGAACGTTACAGAGACGGTGAGTTGAAAGAACGTTACAGAGACGGTGAGTTCAAAGAACGTTACAGAGACGGTGAGTTCAAAGAACGTTACAGAGACGGTGAGTTCAAAGAACGTTACAGAGACGGTGAGTTCAAAGAACGTTACAGAGACGGTGAGTTCAAAGAAAAAAGTGCTTTCACGGATTTCCAAACTTCTCTTAAATTTCCGAATGATATACGTTATTTTTACTTTTGACCAAAATACGACAGCTTTAAGCCTGTCCTCAATTGAGCCCGAAGTCGACTTCGCGAAGACTTGTTTTTACCGAAAACTCAGTGCTAAAGCTTAGTGCGGCCAGCTTCGCGAAGTCTTTTTACCGAAAACTCAGTGCTAAAGCTTAGTGCGGCCAGCTTCGCGAAGTCTTTTTACCGAAAACTCAGTGCTAAAGCTTAGTGCGGCCAGCTTCGCGAAGACTTTTTACCGAAAACTCAGTGCTAAAGCTTAGTGCGGCCAGCCTCGCGAAGTCTTGTTTTTACCGAAAACTCAGTGCTAAAGCTTAGTGCGGCCAGATTCGCGAAGTATAAATTAAGAACATGCTTTGCACAGATCGAGACAGTCAGTGTTCTCTGGAACCGCGTTCGAGGTGAACAATACCAGTCGAGATCCCTATATACAATGTCATATTTTGGTCAAAAATACAAATAACATTTATGAATTGATCGAAGCTTTAGTGATATAACTCATTTGATATCTAACGACTGAACGCACCCAAACACGCACTCTTTTGTAGTCTCGGCCAGCCGCCAAGAATTGAATTTAAGTTGACTTCTGACGTTACATGGCTCAAAGAACGGGAATCCAGTGCTCGATAATTCATTTTACTTTGTCATCATTTTTACTAGTTTTCATTCATAACCAGCTGGGTAACAAAAAACGATGTTCCAAATCGAGGTAATGAATGGGTTTGAGCTCCAGGAGAAACGTGGATTGTCAAACTAAAAGCCAATCAGGCTGTTTATTTTATATGTGGAAACATCGTGGCTTATTATAACAATACCAATCATCAACATAGAAAGTACATGAACATGATAGTGCCAGCCCATTCACAGTGTATAGTCTACGAGAATTGTCACATTTGTACAACCCCTTACTTAGTTATGCTCCTTGTTTTGCAGGAATTCGACAGAAAGCTAACTACACCCCTCTCCTCACATGGCAAGTGGCACAGGCCAAGATGCCATGGGGAATTATTATATTGTTGGGAGGTGGATTCGCCCTCGCAAAGGGGTGCAGGGTGAGTGATAGAAAAGCACTTTAGTTGTGGCTTGCTAACACATGCCTGCATTTGGATTCAGTTACAATTACCGTTAACTGGGACACAGGCGAGAGGTTTTCTGTATACTTCAGTCTCTGTTACATGTAATCGAAAGTGGGCTTTTTTTGGTGTGTTTTTACATTTAGTCAAGTTTTGACTAAATGTTTTAACGTGGAGGGGGGAATCGAGATGAGGGTCGTGGTGTGTGTGTGTATGTGTGTGTAGAGCGATTCAGAGAAAACTACTGGACCGATCTTCATGAAACTTGACATGAAAGATCCTGAGTATGGCATCCCCAGATTTATTTTCCATTTTTTGAATAAATGTCTGATGACGTCATATCCGGTTTTTCGTGAAAGTTGAGCCGGCACTGTCACGCTCTCATTTTTCAACCAAATTATAACATTTTTTTTAAACCGCCCGGCACTACAAGGCATTTATTATCGTTTTTATAAGGACATTAAAATGTTATAGCATTTGAGTCTTGACTTGCGATTTATTTATATTAATGAGCACCACACAAAAAAACCCTTGCCCCCCACCCCCCCACCCCCCAAAAAAAAAGTATACTGTGTTTTATAAACTGAACAGAAAAAGCGCGCATGATTCAAAGTAATACACTAACAAAATATGGCATTGACGGGGCTCGAACCATCGACTTCAAAGACCGCGCCGCAGTCCTATCCACTGAGCTATGCGGACATCCGTCAAAATCGAACTAGGCTAACTAGCACGTCTATTTTGTGAGATACAGGACTCACGGCAGTCGTTGTGTGAGTTAAGTCAGTTTGACCTTCGCTTACCCCGCTTGGCGTGCAATGCACGGAGTTCTACCGACCTCATTTAACAAACAAACAAAAAATGTGGCGATTTCTCACGTAGGCACTTCCCGCTTATACGCCAATGAAGAAACCATTTTGATATGTGATGACTGTATACACACACACACACACACACTCACACACACATACACCACTACCCTCATCTCGATTCCCCCTCTATGTTAAAACATTTAGTCAAAACTTGACTAAATGAAAAAAGGGCCACCACTGGCTCCTCCACGAGGCTATACCCTTGTGTTCTACATTTAATATCGTAGAAGAAGAAAAAAATCACTTGAGAAGAACGGTGTACATTTGTTCTATGTTGACGAATCATATATAAAGGCACGTTTCTCTTTGTACGAAATCCGAACAAGGACGATCTGAATCGGAGATGATCTGCAACTGACAATTTGAGACAAGTACTGTTCTGAACAGAATATTCCCCATTATGCACGACGTTTTACATCCGGAACGTGCCATCTCTGTAATTCGATCTTTCCGTCAGGAATGTCGCAGAATGAATACCTGTCTGTTAACAGGTATCCCTTAGAGACTGCATGAATTGTTTTTGTCTCTTTTTCTTATAGGTCCAACGATTTACACTTGATTTTGTTCTTCTCAGCTTACACACACACACGCGCACACACACACACACACACACACACACACACACACACACACACACACACACGTACACACAAACACACACATACATGCACGCACGCACTCACTCACGCACGCACGCACGTACACACACAAACACACACACACAAACACACACACGAGCAAGCACGCACACACACACACATACACACGCACACACACACACACACACACTTACAATCTCTCTCTCTCTCTCTCTCTCTCTCTCTCGCTCGCTCTCTCTCGCCCTCTGTTTCTTTCTCTCCCTCTCTCCCTTTCTATCTCTCTCTCTCCCCCTCTCTCTCTTTCTCTCCCTCTCTCTCTTTCTCTCCCTCTCTCTCTTTCTCTCTCTCTCTCTCTCCCCTTCTCTCTCTCCCCTTCTCTCTCCCCTTCTCTCTCTCCCCTTCTCTCTCTCCCCTTCTCTCTCCCTTCTCTCTCTCCCCTTCTCTCTCTCCCCTTCTCTCCCCTTCTCTCTCTCCCCTTCTCTCTCCCTTCTCTCTCTCCCCTTCTCTCTCTCCCCTTCTCTCTCTCAATTCAAAGGTATACATATAAAGGGGTGCACATGTTTTTGGACAAATTTGAGCTAATTGCCTACACCTGTCTCTGTCCAGGAGTCGGGGTTGTCGACCTGGTTCGGGGAACAGCTTGCGACCTTCGAGGACCTTGACCCTTGGATATTGAACCTGGTCATATGCGTAGCTGTTGCTATGGTGACGGAAATTACAAGCAACACAGCAACAGCCACCCTTCTCATGCCCATAATGGCGGAACTGGTGAGTTCAACTGGTGATGATGATGATGATGATGATGATGATGATGATGATGATGATGATGATGATGAGGATTGATGAGGATTGATGATGATGATGATGATGATGATGATGATGATGATGATGATGATGAGGAGGATTGATGAGGATTGATGATGATGATGATGAT
>NW_027129072.1:0-2000 GCF_037325665.1 Littorina saxatilis
GATGATTTTTCGTTCTTGGCTGAACTTGAAGCCCTCAGGACTGTTTGCATTTTTCTCGTGTTAAGTTTATTCTGGCCATGCACATTGATTGCTTGCACAGAATCCAATGTGACGTCTTGCTTTTATCCGTGGAAAAAGAGAATTAATGCTCGAATATTGATTTATATAATAGATGTGCTCTTCCACGCAGTGAAACACCATATTTCTCTGATGAACTTCGCTTGTGAACATATTTCTTCTGCGTAGTTCACAATACATCAATCACAAAAAGACTTGTTTGGGGGGGGTTTCTTTCCCCGACGCGTAATTTACAGGACATAAAACATCAAAGACAAAAAAACCCTGAAAACTGCCTTTCCGTCACTGTCTTCACTTTGGGAAATGTTGACAGCCGGTGCGAGTTCCTTCTGGACTAATATTCTTATTATACGGTCCGTTAGCTCAGCGTCACAATCACGTAAGAAATGCACATACTTCTCACGCGAAAACCCCTCAACAAGCCAACACTAAACCGAGGGGTCGACGAGGTACGAAATCACTTCGATCCCTTTCGGCCAGGCTGTACGCGGCTATTGTCTGCGACACTCACACGGGGACAGCGGACCAAAGCCAGATTCAGTTACCGCGAGGGGCTGGCCACTTGCCCTCCCAACCCCAGGTAAACCCATCAGAGTCCCCACCCTTTCTTCACCCCACCCACCCATTTGGTAAAGTAACCCTCCCACCCCACCTCCCTCCCGCTCAACTTGCTGTCCATTTCCTGTATGCATTACAGGTCGGCCTCAGTAAGCAGTCAGTCAGGACATGATAACAATGGGGGTATATGTGTAACCCTTTTCAATGATCATATTCTTAAAGATACACACTCTAGCTTTGTATAGGCATCTTTATAAAGGAAAAAGTGAATTGCTTATAACGTTCTGCTGGAGTGATGCCTAATGCTGGTCAAGCAGTAGAAACCGCGTATTTGTTGTTGTTGTTTGTGTGCGCTTAAGACATGTCACTCTTAGTATGTACAGAGAAGGTGAATGACTCTGTCATCCGAATTGGAAAATTACGTGAGCGACCGTTTTCAATCACTCTGCCGAAAAGGAAGCCGTACTACGTCTTCCGAGGATTTGAAAATTTGGCATCCCGGTAAACGGATGTGAGGAAATATAACAACAGAATTACAGACCACATAGGATCACTGCTGATCATGATCATGCATGGCTGGTCATCCCGGCCCACGCAAAACACAACAACCGCTTACTTTTCGCCCTGAGTTCAAACCAACAACTCGATGCCACTAGACAGTAAAAGTTCGCAGTGACACATTAGTACCATTACAATCGTAAGAACTTTTGTCTGGGGTCGACAGTTTGGTAAAATAATGTCATTGTCATATTCCAAAACAAAGCTCAATCTTGACATGGAGCAGTAGTCTCGATGATAAATTGCTATGATTATGAGAATGTCCCGCCTCTTGGTCCAACGATTTTTCATAAAATCAAAGTACAACTGACACTAAAATGAGTGTTGAAGACCCCCCCCCCCCCCCCCCCCTAATAAAAAGGCAAACCACAACAACCGCCAAACGAAATGTCAAAGCATGGTTAAATCAAATGACTGCCGTGAACACCTTTTTTTTAAAACTTTTTTTCCTCCAAGCATGTACACGAATGCACTGAACGTCGCACAGTGTCGCTGTGTTAGCGTCGAACGCTGGTCTTCGTTTGAAACTTGCTAATGAATGAGGGAATGATCCTGGGGGACCGTACGTAATAGCCGTGAAAGTAGCTGCGCTCGTAAGCACTGACCCGATGACTGGATACCAACACGTTTCATGCAAATGAGAGGGAAAGCAGCGCTGTGGTTGGGCAATCGAGTGACAAGAGGGCAAGGGGAGTTGAGTGAGAGGGGGTGGGTGGGGTTGGGGGCAGGGGTTTGGAACAGAGAGAAAGAGAGAGAGAGAGAAGGGGAGAGAGAGAGAAGGGGAGAGAGAGAGAGAGAGAGAAGGG
>NW_027129073.1:0-42500 GCF_037325665.1 Littorina saxatilis
GATGACAGGAGAGGCTGGGGAAGACAAAAAAAGTCGCGTAAGGCGAAAATACAATATTTAGTCAAGTACCCAATAAACATGCCAGAACTGGGCCATTGATGGCTTTTTGATGGCAATGCCAGTTGCCAGAACTACTGCCATCAAAGGCCCATTGATGGCCCAATGCTGGCATATTACCCGTATGCACATTGGCAAATTGATGGGCCATCACTGGCAAGCCAGCATTTTGCCAGCAAAAACCCATCATTTATTTGCTGGCTTTTTGATGGTTTGCCAGCATTTTGCCAGCAATTTGCCAGCAAAAACCCATCATTTATTTGATGGCTTTTTGATGGCTTGCCAGCATTTTGCCAGAATTTTGCCAGCAAAAACCCATCATTTATTTGATGGCTTATTGATGGCTTGCCATCAAAAAACCAGCATTTTGCCAGCATTTATCCAGCATTTTGCCAGCATTTATCCAGCATTTTGCCGGTTTTTAGGTCCATATAAAACCCCGCATTTTCACAAAATATATTTCCCGTTATTGGCCCTTTACCTGCTGAAATTACCGGGCCAGTTGTGGCCCGGCAAAATGCCATATTTCTGCCATTACCATTGCCAGCAAAATGCCAATAAGTAACAGTTAATATAACAATACCACTGATTCTGGTAGCATGACGGCTCTATTCATGTACTCTACCTGCACAGTCTTGTTAGCCCATAGATGGTTGTTGAAAGTCTATAAATATGCTTTGTTTTGTCATTTTTACTGTGAATGTAATAATAATGACAAAAAACAGCACATCTATGGACTTTTCAACCCATGCTGGCGGCAAAACGTGCGCCAATAAGGCAAAAGTCAATGCCGTCAAGCTGTACATTAGCAATACATAGAGCTTAAACAATAACCACGAGTTGATTACTGGAAAATAAACCACGAGTGGGTATTTGCAGCCGCTTGGTAATTCACGAGTGTGCGGAGCACACGAGTGAATTACCAAGCGGCTGCAAATACCCACGAGTGGTTTATTTTCCAGTAATCAACGAGTTGTCATTGTTTAAGCTATTTATACAACGACCAACACGGGTCGAACATGCAGTCATGCAGACGACATTTTGTAGGCAATTTCATTTCAGCCTAATCACTCAGAGTGTCAAATGCGCGTCATTCAAATAGTCCCTATTCTTTTACTTTATTCTTAGTCTCCGAATCGTCGGCATTATACTTGTCTCGTCTAAATATCGGACACCATTGCTACGATTAAAACACAATAGCGTTTATATAGCTATTCTGACATTACATTCTGTGTTAAAATCATGTTTTTGTCAGCAGCAAGGACCAGAATGGTCCATGTCGTTGATTGCAGACGACGGTTCCCTTTCCGCATGAAGCCACGGAAATAACCGAACATTGAAAAACCCACGGACATGTATTATGGAGAAAACTCGGGGATAACCGGATGTTTAGCATTACGTCAATATGCTAGGAATCCTATGACGTCATGACGTATCATACTTGCCTACGTAGATTGTATACATGTTCGAAAGTCTGACTGTTGTGAATTCGCGTGGTGAAGACTGCGGTAAATCTGTAGATGATAAGAGAACAAGGATTGTCTCAGAAGAAACGACTAAATGTTTCAGACCAGTAACATCATTTCAACATTGCACTATATAATGGACGTTCTATGTGACAGGAGAGTTTGCTGATTTTGTGTTAAACATTGGAGAGTAGAATCAGAGATAGGTCGCTTCAGATTGCAGCTTCTGGAAATTTGCAAGGTTTGTTGCCGGTTAAAGAACTGGATTTTACACGTAATGTATGTCATGTACAGTAAACAACAACAAAAACACACACAAAGCAAATGGCATTGTCTGTCGACTAGGCATACACGTCAGCCATTGTTGTTGCAGTTTTGAGTCAACATTGTACGTATTCTTCCGCAACAGGGTCCAATCGTCTGGGTTTCAAATGTTCTAAAAATAAATTCTAGTGTTGATTATTTTTTAGCCCTCTTTATTCTTACTTCGAATAATCCACGTGTGATTTTTGGGTTTAATCAAAGTAGTTCGTTCTAATTTCTCACTTGTCTAAAAATAATCAACTAGATTTAATCCACCCCTCGGTTGCATTGCAGGAGTTGTATAAATATGCGTAATTGTCAAATTTATCAGTAAAATGCAATTGAAATGATAGTCACATTTGTCTTGTAACTTATCTGGCAAATAAAGGCAGTGGTTTTGACAGAATATCGTCATCAACGCAGTTATAGCGGGCACCACAACAACACAGTAATATAGATTAAAAAACAAATGTAAAGCTTCGAACAACAACGACTCATTCTCGAAGCATTACAGAAACGTACGCTTTGTTTTGAGTTGCTCATTGTTTTATTTTATTTGTACAGCGTTCTAAATTTCACACTCGAGACATGATGACCAAAGGCAGGAATGTTTCTTGTTCACTTCCCAGTAAACTTCCGTAGGATTGTCTTGATTCTGTCATGTCTCTGTTCGCATCCGCAACGTTGAGATAACGCTTCTATTCTTTGTCCTGACGTCGTAGCCTACGGTAAGTCTGTTTGTGAAGCAATTGATACTCTCAAGTCCTCCTACCGCTCACCTTCTGTAACATGAAAGCAATCGAGTTTTGTTAGTTTTATTTCATTATTCCATATCACACACACACACACACGCACACACACACACACACACACACACACACACACACACACACACATACACACACACACACACACACACACACACACATTCTCACAGAGAGGACGACTTCTTGTAATCAATAATATTTTCTGAACTGAATCAAACGCCAAGCAGAAGAAAGGGGTCAACGGGAATATGTATTTTGATCTAACCTGCGAAGCTTACGTTGTCTCGGACAGCTCTCCTGCGTTTCTCTCAGGAACTGAGACCCAGGCGCGCTGCATCTTATCCAGTTGGGCAGTAAGACACTTGCACAAATCCTTGTCCTGGAGTGAATAGACACATACTCAATGTCAAAATTCACAAGATGCAATTTGTTTGGTTACAAGAAAGCTTATGGTGTTCATGCCAATGGTGCTTTTCTTTTGACGGAGACAAAACAAACTCAATCACACAAAGAAAGGAAACAGACACACACACTCACACACACACACACACACACACACACACACACACATACACATACACACACACACACACACACACACACATACACACGCACAGAGGAATTGTCACAGAGAGGACGACTTCTTATAATCTATCATATTTGCGACCTGACTCTTCTTCTTCTTGTCGTTCGCTGTTAGATCGTCAGTCCGGACTGCAGGGCGAAACGTGCTGTCCTCTCCAAGTCCTCTTTGGGGCCGTATAGCTTCTTTTGTAGCGCTGTCTCCTCTGGCCAGGTGGTGTCCCTCAGAGCACTGTGGTATGGACAAGCCTGCAGGATGTGCTCTGCTGTCTGATTCTTGCCACCAGGACATAGGGGGGAGGGAACTAGCTTCAGCTTTGTGGCCATATGACTGACTGACTGGCGACCTGACTCAAACGCCAAGCAGAAGAAAGGGGTCAACGGGAATAATTATGTATTTTGATCTAACCTGAGAAACTTACGTTGTCTCGGACAGCTCTCCTGCGTTTCTCTCAGGAACTGAGACCCAGACGCGCTGCGTCTTATCCAGTTGGGCAGTCAGACACTTGCAAAAATCCTAGTCCTGGAGTGAATAGACACATACTCAATGTCAACATTCACAAGATGCAATTTGTTTGGTTACATTTTACAAGCATGGTGTTTATGCCTATGGTGCTTTTCTTTTGACAGAGACAAAACAAACCCAATCACACGAAGAAAAGAAAAAGACACACACACACACATGCACACACACACACACATATACACACGCACACACACACACACACACACACACACACACACACACACATACTAGGTATGTTACAAAATGCGTGCGCAGCTCAATTTTTGACGTCATTGAAAATGGCCCCCCATTTTCTGATCACTCACACTGTCTCAGTTTTGGGGTCCTCTTTTCTATTCTTGTCCAAATTTACATCACATGGGCACCCTGTCGAAGACGTAGAGCACATTCTTGACTTTAAGATTGAGAAAGATGGCGAGTCCAACACTGTCGAGCTCGCCGGCCAGAATATCGGGCGAAGAAGACACAAAAGAGGTACTTTTATAAAGTAATTTATAGCCTTTGAACTCTTATGAGACCCCTCTGAACAGTTAGTTTGACTATTTTCCTGCTGTTTCCCAAAGTTTCAAGTCGATAAAGCGATGCGAAGTACCTTTTAACGGATGCGCCGCTTTGCGCCCGGATTGTCACCCATGTATTCACATCCAACATGGCGGTCGGTAAAGTTCGTCTGCTCTCAGTTTCATACTAACTTACTAAAAAAAAAAAATTAAAATTTTTTTAATATTTTTTTTTATAGTTGTTTAGATAGAGCTCTGAACCTTTCTTTTGATACCAAATTGAACAATATTGATAAACAAATGTGTGAGTTAAAGTTAAAGGCACAGTAAGCCTCCCGTAAACCATCACAGAGCTCCCCGAGCGTCTAAATACAGTACAAGCATACTTCCATTTGAACGCTCACCGAACGGGAACATCCTGGCTGCTTTCTGTCGAGCGTGAGACATTTTCCAAGAATTTATTTTCGTGGACTTGGCCCTGAAGAACAATGGCGCCTCGTTTTTGCGCTGGACCTAACTTTTAAAATCTAAATAATAAATTGACAGCTTGTTACACAAACATTCTTTAATCATAAAAGAATTCGTTTTTCATCAAGACAAGATCAGAACAATTCGAAGTTGTGAAAGTTTAAAAAAAGAAAAGCCCGGAAGCAGGGTCACGCAAGGGTCGTAGCAGACGACGGCCCGGTTTATCAGTGCAAATCGCCGTTCCTCTCAACAGTCAAAAGCCATCGCTAGAGTTCTTGTGAACCACAGCCGTTGTTTCGTGCATAAAAAACGTGCTATTGTAGATAAGCTCACGTCGAGTCGCATTCAAATGACTAACTATGACGACTGCATTGTGGAAAGGGGGAAAACTGGATCACACGGGTTCACGATGGCTCAGGGGTAAGATAAACCACGCAAAAATAAATTCTTTGAAAATTGTTCGCTCTTTACGTAGGGCACCTAGGATGTTCTCAATTGGTGAGTGTTTAAATGAAAGGGTGTTTGTACTGTGTGTAAAAGCCTGACCGTATCTGTGATGGTTTACGGGAGGCTTACTCTGCCTTTAATTTTAGCTGAAAAATGTCAAAAATGGTTTCAATTTATCCTCTTTGCCTCTATTACGAATTTTATTACTTTAAAAATTCATAACTCGGGCTACACTTATCCAATCTCAAAGTTATATATACCATTGGAATGCTGATTTTCTGTTCTTTCAAGTGATATAGCTCAAAATGTTAAATGAAAATTTTGAATTTTTGTGTAACATACCTACACATACACACACATACACACGCACGCAAGCACGCACACACACACACACACACACACACACACACACACATACACACACACACACACACACACACACACACACACACATGGCACACGCGAAGAGGCATTCTTACAGAGAGGACGACTTCTTATAATCTATTATATTTTGCGAACTGACGCAAACGTCCAGCAGAAGAACGGTGAAAAGAAGAGCGACAACGGAGGAGAAGAACTCATAACTCATAACTCATAACTCATAACTCATAACATTTTATTGATCCAACAAAGGAAATTAAATTGGTCATCAGCACATATAGGTCATTAATTAATAATTATAAAAGAATAAGAGAAGAAAATTCATAAAACCCATGATAAAAAAAATACCCTTTTTTCTTGCACACCTGACACACCGACACACCAACACACATGCATACATACCTACATACATACCTACATACATACATACATACATACATACATACATGCATACATTCCATGTTAAAGTGTAGTTAAGAACATCACAGTAATTATATCATTGTTTGGATTAACAGATAAGTTTTTATGTAAATGATGATAACAACAATCCATAATTAACGCTATTGCACTACCAAAGAAGAGACCAACCAAACACATAAAACAAGAAGATACTAGCGCCGTTGCGACGATCTGCTCACAACGTGGCAACTGTTTGTGAAACTCACCATGCTTGCTTCTATCCGGAGGAGATCGGACGCGTACTGCAATCACATGTAACCTTGTACTTTTTCAGGCCATAAATTACTTTTTAATTACTTCAAAAGTCAAGTTTACCACTAGTGTCAGTTTCATGTGTGGTCAAAGGGAGGTAATCGTTTTGTGTATTTGGCTTGTCATAAATTCTTTCCCTTGTTTTAAAATTGGGTGATTTCCCTTGGATATGTTCGTCAGCGCCATCTTTCGTTTTCAAACCGTTTTGGGAAATTTTATTCTGTTGCTTTTTGCTGCCATCACACAACCCTAACCAGGTATGTGTTTTGATTTGTGTGTAGTTTTAGTTATGAATATGTCAGGAATCTTTTTTGATTGATGTGCAGTTCTAGAATGTCCGAGATTTTGTGCAAACTTTGTTTTTTCATTCAGGGCTGATCAGAGATTTTATGAATGCGTAATGAGATCTGTTGAAGAATTTTGATTGCGAGTTTTTAGATTTTTTCAGACAGGCAAAAAGTGCGCGGTTGAGTTAGTCTAAATGCAGATAGACTGAAGAATAATTCTACGAAGTTTGAGTAAAATATTTAGAGATTTGTGGCTGGTATTGCATTTTTGGGATTTCGCGATCAGTTGTGACGTCATAGTTTTCGTCATTGGAATGCTATGTTTTGCATTGGAATAATCGTTAATTATTCTTTTTGAGTCACTTGAGGTGAATTTGACTAGGTGGATAGTGTGTATACTGTGGAGTTGTAGTCTGAGAACTAGTGTAAGAATTCCAGAGTATTTTGATTTTCTGTTTGACTGTGTTCTTTGTAAGATAAACAGTAAGTCTACAGAAGACAGTATTGGTAGATAGTTCAGTGTAGACTGAATGTTTTTTGCAAGCTTGAATTTTGCTTGTGACTGGTATCAGCAATTTTGTTGTCATGTCAGATAGTTTTACCATGTGTAGCTGTCTATTAAAAAACTGACAATGCTGTGATCAGAGTTAGGTTTTGTTGGAAGTGTTATTGGGCATGACAGTTTCAGTTGGAATTTTTAATACTTTGTAAAAGAGTATTGTAGCACTAGTGTCTCAGTACATTATTATAGAAATGTAACGTTTACATTTCATTTAGTCATAGTTGTTAGAAGTTAACAGTGTTATATTGTTGAGACTGGTTGTATAATTAAATTATTTATTGCTTGTTATGATTTGTGATGATTGTGATACTTATGGTTGTTATTTTTTTATGTTACAGGGTTGTGTGTCCTCCTTCCATCATTATATTTATTTTTTTCATTCGTGTAATTATTTTAGTTGCAATAGTTTGAACAATAAAAGAAAGAAAGAAAACTCTCACCCGGACTTATTTTTTATTTTTTGGTTGTTCACAAAGAATTTTCCAACATTACATTTTGGCGCCCAATAAGGGACTTGAGAGTATAGTATTTTCAGTTCAAACATATAGTATAGGATGGAAGGAGGAGGAGCCGGTGAGGGACCAGCTGAAGAGGCCGTTGAGGAGCAGCAAGGAGCTGGTGGCGGCTGTCAACCTGCACCTAATGCTGGTGGCGGCGAGGGCGGTAATGGTGGTGGCAACGCCGGTCATCAAGCGGATAACGCAGACAGTGGAGACAACGTTGGTGGGGATGCCAACAACGCTGCACCGACATTGACCATGCCGCAGATTCAGCAGTTGCTGAGTGGGCTGAGCGTGACTGTCAACTCAACACCACCAGGTCCTCGTGTGAAAGTGTTTTCAGGTGCTAATCCTCCAGCTCAAGGAGAGGTTACCTTTGTGGAATGGGAGGTGCAGGTAGAAAGGCTGATACAAGATGGCGGCCCTGACCTTGATAGGAGGGTGAGAAGCAGCGTGAATGGTGTAGCTTGGCAGCAGTGCACGGGCCTGACAAAGGCGAAGGACATTTTAGCACATCTCCGGACTTTGTTTGGGTCTACACAGTCTCCAGAGGACTTATATCACCAGTTCCTGGAAGCTACACTGCAGAGGAAAGAAGTTCCATCAGCGTTTCTGCTGAGGTTATGGAGTGAGCTTCATCAAGTTGACAAGCTCGCGCCCATGAAAGCAGAAGAGATTCAAAAAAAGCTGTATAGGGTCTTTATGAAGGGGGTGTCGGCAGCATATCCACTACTAGCATTGGAACTTCGCACGAAGTTTGGCCATCCAGGAACGGCAGCGCCGGAGTTCGTGGTGTTGGTGACCACAGTACGTCAATTGGAGGGGTCAAGTTCATCAACCAGCAAAGAAGCGCACAGCCACACTACTCAAGCGCAGAAGCCGTCAACAGCTGCTCTTAGTGAGGCCGACGTAGAGAAAATCATTTCTGGAGTGGTGGAACGTTTGCAGGGTTCTTCCAAGACTACGGCAGCAGCATCGTCACCCACCCCTGCCCAACCTCCTGTCCCTTCACATGATACTCCCAGAAATGCCCAACCTTTCCGTTTCACTCCCAAAGGGGCATGTTTCAGGTGTGGTCAGTTAGGTCACTACGTGAAAGACTGTCGTCGACCTCCGTTAAACGGAAACCAGTCACGATGAAGGGGCAAACCGTGGCTGAAGAGAAGAGACGCCCCTCATCAGCAGACTTGCCAAAGATAGAAGCTGCCATCGACGCGCTGGAGAACGGACATCTACAGCTGAAACCGGTTAGACTGCAAGCTAACACTTTATTGTGTGTTCAAGCAGGAGAACTAGTAGAGCTGAGAGGCCGAGTGTATGGAAGTGTTTCAGAAGATGTGATTGTACGTTCGCGAACAGTGGATTCGTTGCCGTCAGGTTTGAAAGTGGTGAAAAGTGAACTAACGAAACAACAAGACAACACGCTGTATGTTGTGGTGATGGTTCACAATGAGAGTAGACGGAACATAACTTTGGACTCTACTGTTGTGTTGGCCGAGTTTCAGGCAAAAGTGCCGTTAGAAGCAGTGGTGGGACCGTCATGTGAAGTGCCTGTGAACATTTTTGGTGAAGAATGCAGAGGACTTTTGGACTCTGGTTCACAAGTGACTCTCATTGGTGAAGGGTACTACCGGACTCATCTTTCGCATCTACCCTTGCAACAGTTGGATTCAGAGTTGAACGTGAAGGGTGCGGGAGATCAGGATGTGCCATATTTGGGTGTGGTAGTTGTGTCTATGATTCTTCCAGAATATGTGTTAGGCACTACTGATGCGGTTAAAGTAGCAGCACTTGTGGTGAGAGACAGTAATTTCTCGAAGCATGTGCCGGTGATTGTAGGAACCAATGCGTTTCATTCTGTGGGTGACAAAAGTGTTGACAAGAGTAAGCTTCGTTGTGAAGCGTTGTTTGCATTCAGCATGCAAACTAAGTCAGAAAATGGCAAGCTGGGATCAGCTCGTTTACGCACTGGTGACGTCACAATCCCAGCACACGGTTCAGTGAAAGTGAAAGTGTCAGCCAAAATACCCTTCCAGCGAAACAGGACACATGTACTTTTACAAGAGCCCACAGATTCTCCGTTGCAGGAGGGCTTGGGGGTCGTTGCAATGAAAACGTCAGTTGATCAGTTGCATAACGTTCACATTGAAATGTGTAACTTTTCTGATGAAGATGTTGTGCTTTCAAAGAAGCAAATTGTTGCTGATGTTTTTGTGATTCATGCTGAATATGATGTTGTCAAAGTGATGGATGAGTTGCACAGTGCACAGAGTTAAAGTGTGACTGTGAATGATGGTGTGTCAAAACCTGATGATGCTGCCTCTGAGATCAAATTCAAGTTTGGTGAAGAGACATCACTTGAATGGCAAGAACATTTTAGTAAGCGACTGCAGTCGTTTAGTGATGTTTTCATCAGGCATGAGTATGATCTTGGATTCACAGAAGCGGTTTTGCATGACGTTGAGTTAGAGCCAGGACCTTGCATACGAGAACGACCGAGGCCTATTTCCCCTCAGGATTTGGATGATCTAAAAAAACATATCCAAGAGCTGTTAGATTCCAAAATTATCTCCCCTGCGCTGTCCCCGTATGCAAGTCCTGTGGTTCTGATTCGAAAGAAAAATGGTGCATTGCGCATGTGTGTTGACTATAGAAAAGTCAACTTGAGAACTGTCAAGGACAGTTACTCGATTCCCAAAATAGAAGATCTGTTCCTTACATTGTCTGGAAGCAAGTTTTTTTCCTCAATGGATCTGAGTAAGGCCTATTACCAGGTAGGGATGACAGAGCGCGCAAAGCAGATCTCTACGTTCTGTACGCCAGTAGGCTACTATAGTTTTGAGCGTATGGCCATGGGAATGACTGGAAGTCCGTCTACTTTTCAGAGGTTAATGGACAAGGTGTTTGAGGACATGAATCTCTGTGAACTCATTGTTTTTCTGGACGATATTTTAGTTCATGGTAAAACACTGTCTGAACTAGAAGAGAACACTCTGTTAGCTCTGGAACGCCTTCGTAGGTACAATCTGAAGCTTGATCCTGAAAAATGTGTGTTCGGAACTACTAGTGTAAAACATTTGGGTTACGTGATCTCAGCTCAGGGCATAAAACCAGATTCAGCAAAACTTGAAGCACTCACAAAATGGCCTGTTCCTAAAACTGTTAAGGAAGTGAAATCATTCATAGGATTTGCATCCTATTACCGTCGTTTTGTTCCACACTTTGCAGAGCTTGCCCGGCCATTGAATGATTTGACGAGAGGGTATGTTCCTTCCAAGGGCAAAGGCAGAGGGCAGAAAAAATCGGGTACTTTGACTCTTTCGTCAGACATTTCTCATCTTTGGGGTGATAGGGAACAGAAGGCTTTTGATCAGATGATTCAGGTGTTGACTACTGATACTGTGGTTATTTTTGCAGACAAGACGAAACCTTTTGTGATGCACTGTGATGCCTCTGGAATAGGGTTAGGGGCAGTTTTGTATCAGGAACATGAAGGTCAGTTGAAAGTTGTCGCCTATGCTAGTCGAGGGCTAAGCAAGTCAGAAGCAAACTATCCTGCACACAAAAGAGAATTTCTAGCCTTGAAGTGGGCGTTGACTGAGAAATTCCATGATTATGTGTTTGGTTGTCATGTCACCATTGTCACGGACAATAATCCTCTCTGTTATATTCTGGGCAATGCCAAATTAGATGCTACTAGCCATAGATGGTTATCGGCTTTGTCCGTATATGATTTCGACCTGAAATATCGCAAAGGTTCTAGTCACATTGATGCTGACAGTCTGTCGCGACAGAATGTTGATCCGTTACTCGAAGATGCTGAGTATCAGAAATTGTTAGATCAGACTCAGTTTTTGAGAGAGAAAGCCCAGAAGTTTGAGGAGGAAGCCACAGAAGATACTCTAGTTTGTGCATTGTTACAGTCCAAAGGGGTGACTGTAGGTTGTTTCCAGCAGACAGTGGATAGCAAGAATGATGTTGGTTTTCTTCCAGCTGTAGAATCCATAGTGAAAGATCCTAGTTATTTGAGTGATGACATTTTGGATCCTGGGGATATTGGGCGGGATACCATTTCTGAACAAGAGTGGCGAAGGCATCAGTCGGCGGATTCAGCGATTGCTTTTGTAGTGAAGTGGATACAGCAAAGGAAGAGAGAGGATTGGGGTAGACTAGGAATCAGAGATCCTGAAATCAGAGCCTATCTCAGAGACCAAGACAAACTGCAGTTGAAGAATGGTGTGTTGTACCGTACTGTCAAGAATGAGGATGAGAAGATAGTATGGCAGTTGGTTGTTCCAAAATCTCATAGACAGGAAGCAATGAAAGGAGTGCACGAAGATCTTTTTCATGTACATTATGAAGGAGCACTGCGTCAGGCAAGGTTGCGTTTCTTTTGGCCTTATATGGCTCGAGACATTCAGAGAAAAATTGCAAATTGTCGACGTTGTATTCAGAGAGGAGCACTGAAACAAAAAGCACCTATGCAGACTATAGAGACAACTTATCCGTTGGAATTGTTGTCCATAGACTACCTGACCATAGAGGAAGAGGGACGGAAAGTAAACATATTGGTCGTATGGATCATTTCACTAAATTTGCTCAGGCTATAGTAACTAAGGATCAAACTGCTAAGTGTGTGGCTAAGGCACTGTGGGAAGATTTCTTTTTGCTGTATGGTTTTCCGAGCAGAATTTTGTCTGACCAAGGAAGAGATTTTGAGTCAAATCTCATCAGAGAAATCTGTAGCATAGCTGGAATCAAGAAATGTCGGACGACTCCATATCATCCGCAAGGAAATCCAGTAGAAAGATGGAACAGAAGTCTCATTTCTATGTTGAGAAGTCTTGAAACTGAAAAGAAAAAGAACTGGAGAAAACACTTGAAAGCAATAGTACATGCGTACAACTGCAGGATTCATGAGTCCAGTGGGTACTGTCCCCACTATTTGTTTTTTGGTCGACACCCTAGACTGCCAATTGATCTAGCATTTGGTATAGAAGTGGGTGGACATCAAACAGAAAGTCCACGGATGTACATTCAGAAACTAAAGAAAAGTCTGCAGACAGCTTATGCTAAAGCTAGAGAGACTATGGATGCTAGTGCTCAGAAAAACAAGAGGCGCTATGATGCCAGTGCACATGCGGCCGAGTTAGAAATCGGTGATAGATGTTTAGTCAGGAGAGTTGGTACTCAAATCCGGTCTAAAGTTGATGATAGGTGGGAGTCGCAAGTGTACAAAGTAGTGTCCAAGAAGTCTGGGGTTCCAGTGTACACAGTAAAGACGGAAGATGGAACCGGGTCTACTAGAACATTACACAGAAATCTGTTGTTACCGATTGGAGCGGTTGATCTGGAACCAGAACCAGAGGTTCCAGAGGTGAAAATCTCCAAGGAGAGTGCACCTAGGCCTGTGCCTAGACCTAGACCCCGTAAAAAGAAACTGTTTGACAGAAAGCCAGTGCAAGAGGAAGAAGTTGAAGAAAGAGAAGATGAAGGTGATGTCGTGATTCGTTTTGAGCGAAGATTAGACAGTAGACTGGATGCAGAAGCTCCAGAGTTTGAGCCTCAGGTTGTGCAACCTGTGAAGAAGAAGAAGCAGAACCACCAGGTGGTGGTGATAGAGATATTGAAGCAAATGTCTCAGAAAGTGTAGAAGATGTGGTTGAAGAAGTAGTTCTACCACCAGAAGATGTGGAAGAAGATATACTTCATGTAGATTCTGAAATAGAGCAGTCAGAAAGTGAAGCTGAGGTAGAAGATGTAGAAGAAGGCTCAGATGAGTCAGAGAATGTTGGGAATTCCAGTGGTGGAATTGAAGAAGAAGTTGTAGAAGAGACAGACTCGGATGAGACAGATGAGGCAGAAAAGAGAGAAAAGAAAGCACCAGATCGAAAAGAGTCTGGAGATGAGATTCGCCGGTCTAGGTATGGTAGACCAATAAAGCCGCCTGATCGTCTCACGCTTCTTCATGAAGTGCAGAAGTCAAATGGTTTGGAGGAAGTTATGACTTTTTTCATACTCAGTCTCAGAAAAATGTGTGACGAATGGCTACAACAGAGCGCATTGAAATGAAGAAAATGTGTTTTCCTTGTATTTTCTGGATTTTTTTGCAAAATATATTGTATTTTGTGGATAGCGGTTGCTAACGCCAGAGGTTAGTTTTTTATGCACCATAGCTTATATGAGTGTAAACAGTTGGTCAAGGGAACTTGACTGTAATTGAAAAGATGTAGCACTTTTTACAAAAGTGGGTTGGCAGCTGTTAAAACTTTTTCATGGGTGTAGTTACTTTTCTGTATTGCGATTGTTGAATTCTTTAACATGATTATGTTTGACTATTGTATGTGTCAGGTGTAAATGTTCAAATTAGTAATTTGAAATTTTTTTTAGGAGGGGAATGTGTAACCTTGTACTTTTTCAGGCCATAAATTACTTTTTATTTACTTCAAAAGTCAAGTTTACCACTAGTTTCAGTTTCATGTGTGGTCAAAGGGAGGTAATCGTTTTGTGTATTTGGCTTGTCATAAATTCTTTCCCTTGTTTTAAAATTGGGTGATTTCCCTTGAATATGTTCGTCAGCGCCATCTTTCGTTTTCAAACCGTTTTGGGAAATTTTCTTCTGTTACTTTTTGCTGCCATCACACAACCCTAACCAGGTATGTGTTTTGATTTGTGTGTAGTTTTAGTTATGAATATGTCAGGAATCTTTTTTGATTGATGTGCAGTTCTAGAATGTCCGAGATTTTGTGCAAACTTTGTTTTTTTCATTCAGGGCTGATCAGAGATTTTATGAATGCGTAATGAGATCTGTTGAAGAATTTTGATTGCGAGTTTTTAGATTCTTTCAGACAGGCAAAAAGTGCGCGGTTGAGTTAGTCTAAATACAGATAGACTGAAGAATATTTCTACGAAGTTTGAGTAAAATATTTAGAGATTTGTGGCTGATATTGCATTTTTGGGATTTCGCGATCAGTTGTGACGTCATAGTTTTCGTCATTGGAATGCTATGTTTTGCCTTGGAATAATCGTTAATTATTCTTTTTGGGTCACTTGAGGTGAATTTAACTAGGTGGATAGTGTGTATACTGTGGAGTTGTAGTCTGAGAACTAGTGTAAGAATTCCAGAGTATTTTGATTTTCTGTTTGACTGTGTTCTTTGTAAGATAAACAGTAAGTCTACAGTATTGGTAGATAGTTCAGTGTAGACTGAATGTTTTGGCAAGCTTGAATTTTGCTTGTGACTGGTATCAGCAATTTTGTTGTCATGTCAGATAGTTTTACCATGTGTAGCTGTCTATTAAAAGAACTGACAATGCTGTGATCAGAGTTAGGTTTTGTTGGAAGTGTTATTGGGCATGACAGCTTCAGTTGGAATTTTTAATACTTTGTAAAAGAGTATTGTAGCACTAGTGTCTTAGTACATTATTATAGAAATGTAACGTTTACATTTCATGTAGTCATAGTTGTTAGAAGTTTACAGTGTTATATTGTTGAGACTGGTTGGATAATTAAATTATTTATTTCTTGTTATGATTTGTGATGATTGTGATACTTATGGTTGTTATTTTTTTTCTTATGTGACAGGGTTGTGTGTCCTCCTTCCATCATTATATTTATTTTTTTCAGTTGTGTAATTAATTTAGTTGCAATAGTTTGAACAATAAAAGAAAGAAAGAAAACTCTCACCCGGACTTATTTTTTATTTTTTGGTTGTTCACAAAGAATTTTCCAACATTACACACAGAAGGTGCTTTGGAAATTCCTTGAATGCAAAACAAATAAGCAGACATCTGCAGAACCACCGCGGGCCGGATTTATGACAATGCGTCATCATCACGAGTGACGTCAAGCTGTTTCGACATTTGTTTGTAGATTACGTCACTCCACTGACTAGAGGAAATCATACCGCTGTGCTATCGCAGGTCTTCTTGCCAGCAATAATCCAGAATTGGCCCAGTGTTGCCTGTTGGTGTGCCAGCAAAAACCCATCTATAATTGCCAGCAAAACGCCACCGATGGCCCAATGCTGGCAAACCAGCTCTGGGCCACCAATGGCGTACCAACAGGGGGCCAACTAAGGAATTTTACTGGCCGACAATATTACTGGAATGCCAGAGATGGGCCAGTAATGGCAAGCCATAACTGGGCCTTTGTTGGAAAACCATTATTGGCCCAGTATTGGTTTTTTATGGCCAGCTTTACCAAACTTGCCAGCAAAAAACCAGCAGTGGCCCAGTTCTGGCATGTTTATTGGGCTATTGCTTGATAACTCTCAAATGTGTGTGTGTGTGTGTGTGTATGTGTGTGTGTGGTGTGAGTGTGTGTGTATGTGTGTATGTGTGGTGTATGTATGTGTGTGTATGTGTGTGTGTGTATGCATGTGTGTGTGTGTGGTGTGTGTGTGTGTGTGTGTGTGTGTGTGTGTGTGTGTGAACAAGGGTAGACGAGGGCGGGGGAGGGGCACTGAGGGCACTAGTAATAAATATGTATTATTGTGTATGTATTTGTAGTGCGATTCAGAGAAAACTATTGAACAGATCTTCATGAAACTTACCCCTTCCCACGGATTCAAAAATATAGATCACAAGTCCAGTGCTCTACTAACTGACCTACCGGGCTCCCAAATGATGTTTTCATCATTTTTGTTAGTCAAGATATGGGGGTGGGGGTGGTGCAGGTATAATTGTGGAGCAAGCAATAAGGTAGCACCTTTTATATTTTCTTAGGTATTGTAACAGCATAAAGTGAACTTAGCTGTGTTTAAATTTAGCCAATTGGTTATGATTTAAGCTGACATTTTTGTGTAATAACGTTTTTACCATAAATGACTGATAATTTTATGTGTCGCCTTTGACAAACCTCCATAATTTTTTTAAATGCACATTGATAAGTATGGTATTATGATAAAGTGATACTCTTCATTCATTTATCTACACAAAGTAATGTTTTATTTATCATTTTAAAGAGTACATATTGCTTAGAGTAACCTGTGCACAAAATGTGTAATAAATCTCACCAGCGATTTTTTTTGTAGAGGGGGGGGGGGGGGTTGGGGGTGGGGGCGGGGACACATGCCCCCGATCAGTCTCTCTCGGGCGCTTCGCGATCTCGATCTACACTTGAATTCTAAGTATATCCCCCTTCCATACTGACTGATCCAACATGGTGTGTGTGTGTGTGCGTGTGTCTGTGTGTGTCTGTGTCTGTGTGTGTGTCTGTCTGTGTCTGTCTGTGTCTGTGTCTGTGTGTGGGTGGGTGTCTGTGCGCGTGCGTGTGTCCCACGGTGAATGAGCCTGTGTTTGTGTAGTGCGATTCCGAGAAACCTGCTGGACATATCTTTATGAAACTTTGCACACAAGCTTTCTGACCCCACTACCCCTTCACCCTGAATCAAACACATGGATCACAAGTCCAGTGCTCCACCAAGTGGCCTACTGGGCTCCCAGATGATTGTTCTAGGCGTCCCCGAGGACGCCTAGTAATTGGGATCACGTAAGCGTTGCCTGTGGACAGGATAACTCTGCGGTTGCCTATGGGACACTGCCACATTTACGTCTTGAGTTACTGCCCTTACTACTATCAAATCGAAACTTCGTCGATAGAGACATCACCTAGGCCAGGGGTGTTCTCTATCGACGGAGTTTCGGGCTGTTGTGCGTGCATAGTACCCGCGTCGGACACGGAGCCGTCTTGGAGCCTCTACTTTTGTTTGTTTGTTGAGACATCGCCTGCAAAAACTCCAGATACATTATTGTGTGATTCTAGGCGTCCCCGAATTGTTGTTGTTGTTGCCATAGTTTACGTTTAGAGCTACTGCCCATCGATACGCCGAGGCCATGCAAAGGATTCTTTTAAGGCCAGGGGGTACACACGTCTGAAGTCAAAAATCGTGTTGTGTGTTCAAGTGGTCAGTTTTGAGATTTTGACATATTTATACCAAATAATCCTTTCTAATTCAGGTTCAACCGATGTTTTTCACATAAAACACTTATTTTATGCAAAATAAAGGTGTTTCAAAACCAACTGTGTCAAGAATTTATTTTCATTGTGTGTTGAAATGCCAAAAATGCATTTGTTTGACTGTTAGTTACGCCAAATTCTCCCAACCCCGTTCCGACATGACACATACCGTTGGAGAGCTTGTGATTGGCCTAGATCGGTCACGTGACCAACTTTCACCTCGCTACGCTAACTTCCAGCATTTTGGAAATTGGTCATTGCTGTCCGAAGTTCATCGAAAATATCGGAAAACATGGATACAAACGCTCAAGATTTGCAAGATTTAGTGCCAGACAGGACTCCGCTTGGTCGGGGAAAACGTTCACGCAAGCAGCAGTGCAAAGAAGCAGCCAAGGCTCGCTGGCAAGCGAAAAATGCTGACGAGAACACGATCGGCGAATACCATTTTGGCATTTTTGCAAGTGGAGATGCTGATATCTCGAACGATCTGCTTGCTGATGACAACAATGGAATTGTACCAGCTGAACAACCGTGTACTGCCAGACGAAAACTGGATGTTATGAAAGACTACGTTGCTGCAGCTGACGAAACGGACAGTGACAAAGAGCGGTGCTTCATTGAGTTGAAAACTTTGAAGTCTCTGTTTTGGGCGGTCGCTTGTGACGAGTGCGGTGGAACCCTGTGGCCTGTCGGGGTGCTTTGGAGTTTGGTGACAAGATGGGATATTCAAGAGAAATAAGACTGGCTTGTGAGGTATGTAAACTCATTTTATAATTACTATTTTTTTTGTATTGTGTTATTTTGCCTTGTTAGTTATTACCAGCTCTCCCAAACTGAGTCTCTCTCTCTTGGAATTTTTGTGATTGAGTTTCAGTTGTCACTGTCAGTGTGGGGGCCGGGGAAAAACTACATAATCTGAAAGCTGTAAGCCCTGATGATAATAGTATTACAAAGGAAATGTATGTAGAGGTTACATGCCGAGTCTCAGTGATTATTAAAAATAATGGTCGAAGTTAGCGGATCATGAAAAATGCGAGCTTTAGCGAGCTTTTTCATGACCGCGAACTGAGACCATTATTTTTTTATAATCACTGAGACGAGGTGTGTAACCTCTTTATTCCTCCTTTCTTCAGTTATTCAAAGAAAAGAGGTTTTTTTTGCGAAAGTTTGATCCGCGAATCCTATTCACTCAACCAGTCAACCTGCGCAGGCGATCGATTAATGCGCGGTTGTTTAGTTCCGTGCAAATCATTCCATTCTGTTAACACTTCTTGTCAGTTTTCCTATTTTGGACTAAAATCAAGTACACAGATATGCTGTTATTCTGCTGTGGCGGCAAAGGCAGATATTGTGTGTTCTGTATATGTTTTGGTATCGCTTAGGATAATGTTCTTTCGTCAAATGGGACTAGCAGACGAACTTTTGCACCCGTGTTCCAACGTTAAAAACTGTATGAAGTTCAGTTTTCTGGGGAAATAGTGTATGAAACCGCTTTATGTTGTTTAAATTGATGAGATGTGTGCATTTGGTTGCGTGTGATCTGTTTATTAAATGAAATATTGTTGAAAACTGACCGTCGGATTGCAGTCTGTTGTCGAAGAAACTGAGTGAAAAGAAGGGGAAATACTCTTGTCGCTAGACAAAGTATGCGTTACTTGCCTTGGGAATTTGCTTGTGATGAACGTTCGTGCACAGCAGACCTAGATTCAGAAAACAACCGAACTCATGGATTTTACATGGAGATTCATGTGTTCAGGCCTGTAGTTGTTAATTTAAATGCGGTATGTTTGTATTGTTTGCTCCAGAGATGTATACTTCGTACATTAGAGCGTTCGGAACTTTTCAGTCGCAAAAAGTAGTACCGAAACAAAACAACTTCTCAACCCATTGCACTATCGAGGATTCAGGCTGTTGCTGGGTCGTTATTTGTTTGGTTGCTGGGTCATTATCGAAAAATAACTACCCCTACAAGTTTACAGAGGTAAAGAAGCAGAGGGGGGGAATAATAGTGATTATTATCAGTGCTCTTTTTCTCTCCCACTCTCTCTTTCTCTCTCTCAAACTCTCTCTTGCTCTCTAGCTTTTTTGTTGTTTGTTACTAATCTTTTTTGTTGTTTTTGTATTTACCAGGATTGCACCTTCACAAAGCAGCAGTATTCATGTAGCCGACTTGATGGGAGCAACAACATCACTATGGGGTTTGACGTCAACAACTCCATTGTCATGTGCTTCAACGAGTTAGGATGTGGCGAGGCAGCTCTTCGGAAGTTCTCTGCCATCATGTCGATTCCAGGATTGTCGCACAACACCTATCGGCGTATCTCCAAGAAGGTGGGTGGTGCACACAGAGAGGTGACTGCAAATGTCTTGCAGGCAGCTGTTCAAGCTGTGCATGATGCCAATGCACATGGCGACCCGGACTTTGACAACGGTGACAACAGTGACGAAGGTGGTGACGCAGAGTGTGCAGCTAATGATGGTGACAGCAGCGACTCTGCAAATGTTGACAGTGACGACGACAGTAGTCATAGTGGCTCTACTGCTAGCACAGCAAGAAGAGACAGTGATGATGAAGGTGAGGGTCGGCATTGATGGTTACATCGGTCACGAACATTTGCCAACAACTGTTGTTGGACATGCTGTTGAAATAGAATATTTTTTCGACATGATTAATGGACACACTAACCCCGCTTACTTGCCTGCTAATGTTGTCAGTGACCAAGGCTTTCATTTGACTAATCTAGAAGAGGGATTGCATCAGGCTTTTGCTGTGTCAAACTACATCCTTGCAACATTTCAGGAATCGACCATTGCCATTCACGGTAACCTGGATAGTCAGTGTTTTTATTTGTTTGATTCCCATGAAAGAAACAGAAATGGCGATCATTCTTCAGGTGGTGCTGCTGTTTTGATGTCATTTGATTCTTTTGCAGATTTGACTGTTTTTCTAGAAACACATTATCAATGCTTTTACCAATTAACACCTGTTCATTTTTCTCCAAGTTCTATCCAAACTTCTGCTAGTCAGTGTGGACAGAACAAGCTTGGTTCATTCAAACCAGGTCATTCCAGTATGCCAACAGATTTTTGTACTCCAAATCCAGTCAGTACTGCTAGTACTATTAGTGACACTGACAGAGATCAAAAAGAAAAAACAAATCAGCGCAAATGTACCACTTCATCTAAGACTCCTTTGAACATGAAAGGGAAATGTGCCACTGACAGTGACAATGTTGGGATTGAATTGAACCCACAACAGCCTAATTCTTTGTCAGACATTTTTGTTGAACAGGAAAGTATGTCTGTGTTTAACAATGGGCGGAACATGGAAGAAGCTTTTCTACATGCAAATAGTACTTACACTGAATTGAACATACAGGATGTTTGTGAACTTGAACAAAGTTATTTTCCTGGCTTGAGTATGGAGGACATTTCGGAACATATCTCACTTGAACACGCTTATTTCCCTGAGTCACGCACCAGTCATTCATGTGGAAATGTTTCTATGATACACACAGCAACAGCTGAAAATGAAATTGATGCTGATGACAACTGTCATGCTCGTGCTGATGATGACATCAACCTTGGACTTGAACCTGAACACAATTTTTGTTTTTCGCAAAGAGCACATGCTATCAGGGATGTCGTTAGGTGTCGGACATCGGACATTTATTGATGAAAATCCCCAAATGTCCGATTCACATTACTGCATGTCGGTCAGATGTCCTATCGTTTTAGCCTGAGCGTGGTCATTGTCCGATATGTACTCCATTCCTTCGGACAGCGCGATATTCGTTAATATTCATTTCAAGATACAAATCTTCTAAAAGACCGAACGCTCTCGTGTTCAGCTGACACTGAAGTTGCCAGTGCCGCGTGCGGATCTTTTCTTTTGTCGGGAATTCCCGAACCGTTTGCGGTATGCGCCGTTTGGGTATTTATAACCGTCTCGGTGCAGCGCACTGATCTAAAAATAGTGGATTATTTTTAGAATAGATCAGTGCATGCTACAGGAGTACGGGAGACAACTCCAGCGGCTCTGAAGTTGTTCATGTTGGTTTCTTTTTTGTGGTTTCTTTGAAACAAAACAAATACAACATTATACGCACACTGTGTTGATGTATTTACTATATTATGTGTGTGTTCTACAGCGCGCGCGCATGGGTGTGTGTGTGTGCGTGTGTGTGTGGGCGCATGACTTTGGAACAATTCCATGGAATGTTATAAGCTGTTTGGCGCAAATTCATAATGTCCTATGAAACTTTCTGAAAGCGGTCAAATGTCCTATTGATGCTGAAGAACTCAGGACATTTGTCCTATAGGTATGAATTTGTAGCAACATCCCTGTGCTATTGAAGCAACTGTAAATGTTTCATCAAGACTGCCTGTCCATGATTTCATCAATGTTGAACACTCTTTTTCACAGAAAGACAGACGAAAGCGACGCCGTGTTTCCAAAACTAAAACTACAAATGTTTCTCTTGACAGTGCCAACTCGCATGTCCATGATTTCATCAATGTTGAACACTGGTATTTTTCACAGAAATGGATGGCGCAGACTAACATGAAAATGTGCTAGAAAAATAATGTAAAATGTTTAAATATAATCTAATGTCAGTTGTGGGCAAACACTTAACCAAAGTTAAAACATGACCTCAAAAATGGGGTAATATGCAAAAACTTAAAAAATATATCAATATGTGATGTCATGTTTAAAGCTGTCTGCAAGCAGATTTCTACACCTTCTCGTGTCATGGCCTATCCGATTCCTTATATCTCAAAGTGTCTTCCACTTAATTTTCAGCCCCCTAGAGCAAGTCATTTGGCTGCAATCAAAGGAAACAACAAAAGCAACGAAAAAGTTTTTATTTTACTGCGTTTTAGTGAAACATGCAGCCAATAAACACATATTCACTTGCAAAATTATACAACAAACTGTATCAATACATGTTTGTCACATTGCATTCCAAAAAAATTATCTACGATACCAAACCTAGAAAATAAACTGTACTTACATGTATGCGCGTCTATCTAACCGCACCTGGGATAACTGCAGTGAGTCGTCAAAAATAGTGTTTTTTCTGTGCGTTTTTTGCAAATAATGCAATAACAGCACACACATTTGCTTGCAGAATTAAACAACAAATTTCACTGATAGTGATACATGTTAGTCATTTTGCATCCAAAAAGAATGATCTACGACTCCAAACTTTGAAATATAAACTGCACTTATATTAAAATATTCTGTCAACACGTACTTCAGTTTAAGGCCTAAGTACTTAAGCATTTAGGGTCGAATCTACTTCCGCTATATTCGAAAGGGTGTGCTTGCCAGCTTCTTTAATGCAAAAAATTGAAAATATTATTCATGACGTTGCATTAAAAATAAAAAAAAAGCTTTCAGATCTTAGAATGTCACTTCATGTTTAGACAAAAACTTCAAATTGTTAAAACATGTCATTTTTGGGGGGGGGGGGGGGGGGGGGGGGTAAAAACTTAAAAAATACTGAAATTTCATGTTGCAAATGCCTAAGTGGGCAAAAACTAAAAAATGTTAAGGTGTGACTTTATTTAGGCACATTTCAACTCGCTTCTCATCAAGGATAGCAAAAACGTGATTCAAAAATTTTCTTATTTGTATATTACACTATTTTTTTCCTATCAAATTAATTATTACAAAAATAGTCTAAAGTGACAAACTATGAAAATAATGCATTTAAAAAAAAAACAAAGCTTTTAGAGCTTTCTGATGTCGCTGTAACACTTAAAGCTGCCAGCAAGCAGATTTCTACACCTTCTTGTATGATGGCCTATCCAATTCCTTATATCTCAAAGTGTCTTCCACTTAATTTTCAGCCCCGTAGAGCAAGTCGTTTGGCTGCAATCAAAGCAAACAATAAAAGCAACGAAAAAGTGTTTATTTTACAACGTTTTTGTCAAACATGCAGCCAATAAACAAATATTCACTTGCAAAATTATACAACAAACTGTATCAATACCTGTTTTTCACATTGCATTCGAAAAAAATTATCTACGATACCAAACCTAGAAAATAAACTGTACTTACATGTATGAGCGTCTATCTAACCGCACGTGGAATAACTGCAGCAGAGCGTATATTGCACGCTCTGCTCCGCAGTGAGTCGTCGAAAATAGTGTTTTTATATTTAGTCAAGTTTTGACTAAATATTTTAACATCGAGGGGGAATCGAAACGAGGGTCGTGGTGTATGTGCGTCTGTCTGTCTGTCTGTGTGTGTGTGTAGAGCGATTCAGACTAAACTACTGGACCGATCTTTATGAAATTTGACATGAGAGTTCCTGGGTATGAAATCCCCATACGTTTTTTTCATTTTTTTGATAAATGTCTTTGATGACGTCATATCCGGCTTTTCGTGAAAGTTGAGGCGGCACTGTCACGCCCTCATTTTTCAACCAAATTGGTTGAAATTTTGGTCAAGTAATCTTCGACGAAGCCCGGGGTTTGGTATTGCATTTCAGCTTGGTGGCTTAAAAATTAATTAATGACTTTGGTCATTAAAAATCTGAAAATTGTAAAAAAAAATAAAAATTTATAAAACGATCCAAATTTACGTTTATCTTATTCTCCATCATTTGCTGATTCCAAAAACATATAAATATGTTATATTCGGATTAAAAACAAGCTCTGAAAATTAAATATATAAAAATTATTATCAAAATTAAATTGTCCAAATCAATTTAAAAACACTTTCATCTTATTCCTTGTCGGTTCCTGATTCCAAAAACATATAGATATGATATGTTTGGATTAAAAACACGCCCAGAAAGTTAAAACAAAGAGCGGTACAGAAAAGCGTGCTATCCTTCTTAGCGCAACTACTACCCCGCTCTTCTTGTCAATTTCACTGCCTTTGCCGTGAGCGGTGGACTGACGATGCTACGAGTATACGGTCTTGCTGAAAAATGGCATTGCGTTCACTTTCATTCAGTGAGTTCGACAGCTACTTGACTAAATATTGTATTTTCGCCTTACGCGACTTGTTTTCTGTGCGTTTTTTGAAAATAATGCAATAACAGCACACACATTTGCTTGCAGAATTAAACAACAAATTTCACTGATACATGCTAGTCACATTGCATCCGAAAAGAATGATCTATGACTCCAAACTTTGAAAATAAACTGCACTTATATTAAAATATTCTATCAACCCGTACTTAAGTTTAAGGCCTAAGTACTTAAGCATTTAGGGTCGAAACTACTTCCGCTATATTCGAAAGGGTGTGCTTGCCAGCTTCTTTAACAAAAATATTCATTTTGTCAAAATAACATGGACGCCTGTTCATTTTGAATGAACATTTTTCTTGTTTCATCATTTTAGTCAGTCAAAATATGGGGGTGGGGTTCTGGCGGGGATAATAGTCCATATTCGTAAATCGCGCGGGAGGAGAGCGCGAGAGTAGCTTCCCTTGAAAGGGATAACAAACTTGGCGTGTTTTTGTTTTCACAGTGCTGTGTAGACTGTGACATTTTTGAGGTTATAAAATGCCGAGACAGAAAAGATGTGCATGGGGAGTGTGCAATATGGACACTAGGTATCCCGAACGGTGTGTGGGGATCGAATTGTTTCCATTCGTGAAGCCTGGAAAGTTTAATTACCACTACGATAAGTGTCAGCGCTGGGTCACAGCTTGCTACAGGTAGAATGTTTATGTTGGTACTTCCTGACAAGAAACCAGGATTCTGCAGCTGAACATTGCGTCGTCGTGGGTTTTCTGGGGTGCGTATCGCTAGCGCTACGTGTCATTTGTGCTACGTGTCATTTGTCCTACGTGTCATTTGTGCTACGTGCCGCTATCGCTACGTTGATTAGTGCTACAAATAATTTGTCTATGAGTCGCTATCATTCGTTCATTATCACTACGTGTCGACAGCACTACATCTTTTAGCGCTACGTGTCATTATCGCTACGTGTCAATACCACTACTTACTGACGACTCTCTTTCTCATTTTCTCTCTTGCTCTCACTCCTTCTGGTTTGTGTGTGTATATATATGTATGTCTGTGTATGTGTGTGCTTGTGTGTGTGTCTGTTTCAGTATGTGTGTGTGTGTGTGTCTATCTCTATCTTGCTCACCCGCTCGCTCACTCACTCTGTCTCTCTCTCTCTCTGTGGCCTTAATATAATAAACCATTCTGAGCTCGCTCGCTCGCTCTCTCTCTCTCTCTCTCTCTCTCTCTCTCTCTCTCTCTCTCTCTCTCTCTCTCTCTCTCTCTCTCTCTCTCTCTCTCCTCTCTGTGAACGAGCTCACATCGATGCGTGACGCATAAAAAAGGAGCTCCGTCGTTTTTGTTAATTACTCTGTACAACGTCAATTAGGTACCTTAAAAGTTTGCCTAGTGAGTACCAAGCCACCATGCCATCTGCAGCACTTGACTTTAGGGGTGCCGTTGGCAGATTTGCGTTTGTATTTGCAAGTTTCATGTTTCGACGTGCAAAAGAGAAGGCGGCCATGTATCAGCGTGTGTTGAAAATCCGAAACAGGCCAACCGGTGTCATGGTAGGTTTGTTACTGGTCTTGCTGTACTTCGGAAACATTCTGCACCAATGTGGAGACATCGAGCTCAACCCTGGACCTAACCCTAGACGTGGTGCATCTGCTACTTCTGTCACGTCATCTGCTGACGGCGAACCTAGTCTGAGAGATGTTATGGATCTGCTGGCTGACATAAAAGGTGACATAAAGGAAATGAAAAATGGCTTTGCAAATCTGCAAGAGGAGGTGCGGGAAGTGAGAGAAGAAGTATCGGAAGTGTGGCGAATGAACAATGAGCTGAAAAGTGAGAACGATGTCTTGAAAACGAAAGTGGAGCGTTTAGAGGCAAAGACCGATGATCTAGAATGTAGGTCCAAAAGAAACAATGTGATGTTTTACGGACTACCGAGGGAGGAAAACGAAAAATGGGAAGACTGTGAAGCTACGGTGAGAGAGCTCATTGTCGACAAGCTTGAGTTGGGAGGAGATATCCAGTTTGACCGCGTGCACCGGGTCAGTGCAAAGCCAGACTCGCCAGTTATCGCTAGATGTTGCTTCTACAAAGACAAGGAGCAGATTCTTAAAGCAAAACGAAAGCTCAAAGGCAGCAACATTTTCATTGGTGAAGATTTCTCTCAACGTGTGAGAGACATCAGGAAGAAGCTCACTCCACATCTGAAGGCGGCTCAGAAAGATGGCAAGAAGGCGACAATGATATACGACCACCTAGTCATCAATGGGAAGAAATGTGTGGTTGATAAAGACGATCGTCTGCATGAACAGAAATAGGGCCTCGGCCGGCCCCCAATGAAAACTTCAGCTAGTAAGTTTTTGATTTGTCCGGGGAGTCATAGTGCAAAGGGAACACATACAAAAGTGACACCGGTTTTACAACGTGTTAGGGAAGCTCGTGCCAATTGTTGTGACAGTGTAGTGACTGGGGCTAAGCAGTATTTCGCACGTGAGAATAGTGCGGACATCCGAAAGACACCGGTGTTACCTGTAGTTTTGGACAACGCGGTGAGCGCACGTGGAAAAACGGACTGTGTTAGCGATAACAATGTTGACGACAGGGTGTCGGTAAACTGTGACAGTGAAAGCAGTGCGAGTGTGAATGACACAGTGGGTCAGGGGTCAGATAAGAATCCTATTCTGACAGCAAACCTAGACATGCGTGTTGTAAAAGAAAAAGAAAAAGTCGAGCACACAACAAATGTTAGTAGCTGTAAAGTCACTGGAAGTGTGAATAAGCCCTTTTCCTTTTTACAGTGGAATGTTAACGGCTTGTACTCCAAATTAACTGACACAGAATTCGTAAATTATGTAGGGAGTTTCGATTTTGTTTGCCTTGTAGAAACGTTTATGGATGAATTTACGTCAACTGTTTTTGATGGTTATTCACTTTTTGTTAAACCCGCAGTGAAGTTTACCAAGCAGGGCCGAAGGTCAGGCGGTGTATTGTGCCTACTCAGAAATGAGTTTGCTCCCTTTGTGCGTAAACTTGATGTTGAATGTTCTAACTTCATTGTTTTTATCCTTGATAAAATCCTCTTTGGAATTTCTAAGGATATTTTGTATGTGTGTGCTTATGTTCCGCCCGAGGGCTCGCCGTATTACTCGTTTTTTGATCTGGATAATGGTGTTTCTCTATTAGAAGAATGTTTGACTGAATGTTTGTTGACAGAAGGTGATGTTTATGTCGTGTTGTCGGGTGACCTGAATAGCAGAACAGCCAATATGTCCCAGCCTGTATTACAAGATCATGATGTTTTTGATTTATTGCACAAAAGTCAGTCAGTTTGCGGGAATCGAAAATCACAAGATCAGATATTGAATAGTTATGGTAAATATTTGTTAAATATGTGCACTGCACTTGGACTGTGTATTCTTAATGGTGTGTGTAATGGGGATTTGCAGGGCTGTTTTACCTACATGTCAGAGAGGGGGAGTAGTGTTAATGATTATTTGTTGCTGTCTAATGATTTATTTGCAATTACTCTGTCTTCCAGCGAACTGGTGGCTGGCCAGATTGAGTCAGATCATAATTATGCCAGTTGAAGTGCATGTTACGTTCCCATGTGATAATGTTTATCATGATATGCGTGAGAATGCAGACTGCTTTATTGAAAAGTATGTGTGGGACAGCAAGAAGGCAGGAACGTATGTGAATTTGATGTGTGCAGATGATATGTGTGCAAGGTTAGAGTCTGCCCAAAATATGATTGAATCTGATATGAATGGAGCCTTGGAATTATTTAACACTTGTGTTAAAGAAAGTGCTGACTGCATGAAGAAAAGAATTTATTTGAAGTCAAATAAGAAATCGGATGATTGGTTCGATCAAGAGTGTAGAATAACCCGAAAAAATGTGTGGAGGTTGTTAAGCAGATGTAATCAGCCTGAAGACATTCACGCTCGCAATGTTTATTGTTTAGCCAGACGGGAATATAAAAACATGTTAGAAAGAAAGAAAAGATTGTATAATGATTTGACATTACAAAAACTTATTGAATCTGTAAACGATCAACAAGAATTTTGGAATATAATGCATAAATTATCCTCAAAACGAAAACAAATAAAGAACAACATACCAGTTGATACCTGGTTTCAGCATTTCAAAGTATTATTGGAAAAAGATGTAATTGAGGCTGAAGAAATAGAATATGAAGACGATGAAGGTATTTTGAATCGTCCTATTTCAAAAGAAGAAGTTTTGATTGCAATGAGAAAGTTAAAACCTCAAAAGTCTGCTGGGCCTGATGGAATAATAGGAGAACTGTTGAAAAATGTTTTTTCTCCAGGGATTGACTTTTTGGTACACTTGTTTAATTTTTTGTTTTCCAAGGGTGTATTTCCAGAAAGCTGGACAGAGCCCATTGTTATCTCTTTGTTTAAGAAAGGCGATGTGAATGATCCAAATAATTATCGTGGAATTTCGCTGTGTAATGTTAGTAGCAAGGTCTATAGTACTGTGATTAATAACAGGTTGCAAGAATGGATTGAATGTAATAACAGTACGGGGGAATATCAAGCTGGTTTTAAGAAGAATTATTCCACTATTGATCATATGTTTACACTTTTGGCCTTTGTACAGAAACAATTTTCTTTGAATCGTAAGCTGTATGTTGCCTTTATAGATTTTGAGAAAGCGTTTGATTCCATCAATAGAGCTTTGCTCTGGCCAATTCTGTTAAAAAACGGAATAAAAGGGAAACTCTTTAGGTGTGTGAAGAGTATGTATGATAATGTAAAAATAAAAGTGAGATGTGGAGCAAAGTTTACGGATTATATTAATTGTACATTTGGTGTTAAACAGGGCGATGTATGTAGCCCAGTTTTATTTTCTCTCTTTATTAATGAGTTAGCACTTGAGATAATTGAGAATGGAAGACATGGTGCCACATTTACTGATGATTATTTGGAATTGTTTATTCTTTTGCTTGCTGATGATTTATTGTTGTTATCAGAGACAGTTGTGGGTCTACAGACTCAGTTAAATAATTTACGCAGGACAGTGTCTTCTCTTCATTTAAAGGTAAACATGAGTAAAAGTAACATTATTGTGTTTAGGAAGGGTGGATATTTGAGTGCAAGGGAAAGATGGACATATGGGGGTGATATATTACCTGTTGTAAACGTGTATAAGTATTTAGAAATATTGTTTTTAACTAGCCTTAGTTTTACTGCTGCCTCTTGCGCTCTCAAACTGGGCCAAAAATGCTCTGACGTGTATTATACAAAGATTATGTGTGCTTAATAATAATAGTTTGAATGTTTTTTTGAAGTTGTTTGATTCCCAAGTACAACCAATAGTACAGTATGGTGCTGAGATATGGGGACTGGATAAGGCTGCTCTGCAGTGTGAAAAAGTCCATTTATTTGCACTGAAGAAGTTCTTAGGAGTTCGAATGCGAACACCTAATGATCTTGTATATGGCGAGACAAACAGATATCCGATATATTTGAATTCTATTTTAAGATGCATTAGCTACTGGTTGAAATTGTTAAAGATGGAGGCGCACAGACTTCCTCGTAAATCCTATGAAATGTTGTATAAAATGGATGAAAGTGGTAAAACGAACTGGGCCTCAGGTGTCCGTTGTAAATTGTATGAGTACGGTTTTGGTTTTGTGTGGTGGAATCAGGGCGTTGTTAATGAAAAATATTTTTTGCGTGTTTTTAGGGAAAGGTTGGTCGATTGCAGATGGCAAGAGTGGGGTTATCATATATACAAAATAGTGATATATATGCTGTTTATCGGACATTTTGTACTGTACATGACATTAAACCCTATCTTTTGTCGAATATGGATAGGCATTTAAAGTTTATTATGACCAGGTTTCGATTCGGCATTTCAGAAATTGCAGTGCATGCTTACCGATATAGAAAACATAATGCCGATGATTTGATGTGTCCTCTTTGTAAACAAAACCAAGAAGATGAAGTCCATTTTGTTTTGTGTTGTCCATACTATAACAAATTAAGAGAAAATTTGATCCCATTTAAATATTATAAGAACCCAAGCATTTTCCGACTCAGCTTGCTTTTAGCATCACCTCAAGAAACTGTTGTCCGAAATGTATCCCTGTATTTGTATAAAGCCTTTAAATTAAGAGATGTTGTAACCTCCTAGTTAAATGCCGTATAATGTATGTGTTGTGCGATTATTATGTTGTACCTTTTTTGTGTGCACCTGTTGAGTTTAATTTATATGCAATGTGAACCGTTTGTTCACACCCCTTCATAAGGGGCTATGGCCTATTGAATAAACTATCTGCATCTGCGTCTGCGTCTCTCTCTCTCTCTCTCTCTCTCTCTCTCTCTCTCTCTCTCTCTCTCTCTCTCTCTCTCTCTCTCTTTGTTATGTTAGTTTGTATGTATGTTTGTTTGTTTAGTATGTTAATCGTTTGTTTGTTCGGTTGTTTGCTTTTTTTTTACTTCTTTGATTCATATTCTAACATTTTTTAAACGTATTATCATTAGATTAAACCCTCCCATGTTCGAGGGCTGGATGTAAAAAAGCACCTGTTTGTTTATGCCATTACCCTCGTTAATAAAGAATTTGTCTTTGTCTTGTCTTGTCTTGTGTGTGTGTGTGCGTGTCTCTCCTCTCTCTCTCTCTCTCTCTCTCTCTCTCTCTCTCTCTCTCTCTCTCTCTCTCTCTCTCTCTCTCTCTCTCTGAAGGAATATTTTGTTTTTCCTTTCACTTTGCCAGAGATTTGTAATTTTTGGAAGAAAGTCTCTGCATGATTTTCAGTTGTTTCTTTCGGATTTTGATCTTTTTAGAAAAAAAGGGCTTTGTTTTTGACAAATTGTAAGACAGTGTTATTGCATATATTTTTAAATACAAATATTGACACAAGGTATAACCGAGGATATTAGTGAAACCTTTTCTTCTCTCCCAAATTCTTTTATGAAATTAGAGGGGGAGAGAGATCCGGGGGAGGGGGGGGGGAGATTGACAGACAGACAGACAGAGAAAGAGCGAGAAAGCGGAAGAGAGAGACAGTTAACAGAGAGAGAGAGAAAGGGATGGAGGGTGGTTTTTATTTCATGGTTGGTTGGTTTTAGTTCTTAATGCACTGTTTTTGACAATAGTTTTAATTCAGTAAAAGGCAAATTCAATTACCGCTCTCCCTCTCTCTCTGTCTCTCTTCATTACACACACTCACACACACACACACACACATAGGCACACACATACACACACACACACACACACACACACAAACACACACACGCACAAACGCATACGTACACACAGTATCGTACACACAAACTCACACACAAAAAAACATCCGTGGATGGGTATCATGCGAGAGAGAGAGAGAGAGGGGGGGGGGGGGGAGAGAGGGGGGAGGGGGAAAGAGCGAGCGAGAAAGAAAGAGCGAGAGAAGACAGATGGGGAGAGAGAGGGGGAGGTGATAATGGCATGTGTGAATTGTGGCAATAGCAATACGTGCCGATAGCACTACTGTTTTTGTCAATTTGTGTCGATAGCACTACAGAAAATAGCGCAAACGATACGTAGCACAAATGCACAAATGACACGTAGCGCTAGCGGGACGCACCGCTCTTTCTGGACCGGCTAAATCGCGCAGTTTCAAGCCGATCACTTCGGCTCGATCCTCGATCAGCGCCTCGGGATCGATGGGCAACTTGATTTCAAATGCTTTCTGCACTAAATCGGACACTTCATGCTTGCGGTAATCGCTAAACGTGACGCCTCTTTCACGCAAGAACGACCCTAACTCGCTCACGGTAACAGGCTTTCCCTTCGCTGACGCCATTGTTTGGTAAACAAGGGAAACTACTCTCATAAGTCAGTTTATGCATACGCCCTATTGTGGAGTACGTAGGCAATAAGGTAAGACCTTATTATTTTTTTAGTTATTGTAACAACATGTAGTGAACTTAGCTGTGTTTAAATTTGGTTATGATATCTTCTTTTTCTTGTCGTTCGCCAATGCTAAACTTGGAGTCCAGCTCTGGTAATGTGGTGCTTTGTATACCTTGTGTGTGCGGGGATGTGGAGGTGGACTCTTGGACGTCTTTTTGTTATCGGAATTATGGTTTTTGTTAAATTGTATTGCTGTTGCTGTTGTTGTTGTGTGAGTGAGTTGTGTGTTGGCAGACTTGACTTGACGGATGACTGTTTGCGTTAGTGAGACTGTGACCATACTCATAATAATCATACTCACTTATTTTCTTATGTTGTTTTTATTTTTATTATGCATTCTTATTCTTTTGATTGGAAATGAGTATTGTTACAATTTAATTTCCATATGGATTAATAAAATTGAGTTGAGTTGAGTTGAGTTGAGTCTTGTGAAGAGCCTCCACAGGTCCATGCAGCTTCTCATGAAGGGCACCGGCCTGGTCCAGATCTCTCTCCTTAGGGGCTGGAGATTCCTGCAGTCCTGCAGGATGTGGGCTGCATCCTGCTCTGCGTCTCCACAGGGACACACATGCTCGCAGTTTTTTGTGCAGGTGTTGTTGCATTCTGTTGTGCCCTGTTCTCAGGCGGAAAATGACTACCTGTTCAGGTCTTGACAGTTGGTGGTAGTTGTCGTGCGTTGGGGGGGTTTTAAGCAGAGACTTTATGATGGTTTTCATCTCTGTGGAGCTCACTGGGTTTTCTTCTTGCTCGTCCTCCGCACCCAGTTTGGCCATTTTATCCGCTGTTATGATATAAGCTGGCATGTTTGTGTAATAACGTATTTACCGCTAAATGACTAATGAATTTATGTGTACGCCCTCGACAAACCTCGATAATTTTCTAAAAATGCACATTAATAAGTAACGTATCTCATTCATTTATCTACAGAAAGTTATGTTTTATTTATCGTTTGTACAGCTAAATATGTCAGTTAGGATAACGTTAATAATTACAGTGTTTTTCGCAAAATCATATTTGACCATCCCCGGACAAAAAAGGCCCCCCAAAAATTAATAAGGAAAACATCTTTTTCTGGCTAATGATGTGGACATATTGCTTAGAGAGGAACCTGTGCACGAAATGTGTTTAAATCTCACGAGCTATTTTTTTTCTAGAGGGAAGGGGTGGGGGACGCATGCCCCCAATCAGTCTCTGTCTCGGGTGCTTCGCCACCTCGATCTACACTCTTAAATTCTAAGTATATCCCCCTTCCATACTGACAGATCCACCATGGTGTCTGTGTGTGGGTGGGTGTGGGTGTCTGTGTGTGTGTGTTTGTGTGTGTGTGTCTGTGTGTGGGTGTCTGTGTGGGTGTCTGAGCGTGTGTGTGAGCACGGTGTGCCTGTGTTTGTGTAGTGCGATTCCGAGAAAACTACTGGACAGATCTTCATGAAACTTTGCACCCAAATGTTTCTTCCCCCACTCCTTCACCCGGATTCAAACTCATGGATCACACTTCCAGTGCTCCACCAACTGGCCTACTGGGCTCCCAAATGACTTTTTTCATCATTTTTTGTCAGTCAAGATAATTATGGTGGCAGTGACTGAGTGAGAATTATGGGGGTGGGGTCAGTTGGGGCGGGGATAATTGTGGACTAGGCAATAAGGTAACACTTTATTTTTTTGTTTTGTTATTGTAACTAACAGCATATAGTGAATTTAACTGTGTTTAAATTTGGTTATATAAGCTGCAATGTTTTTGTAATTACGTTTTTACCGCTAAATGACTGATAATTTTATGTGAACGCCCTCGACAAACCTCGATAATTTTCTGAAAATGCACATAATAAGTTACGTATTATGATCAAGTAATACTCTCCACTCATTTATCTACACAACGTAATGTTTTGTTTATCATTTGTGAAGCTAAATATGTCAGTTAAGATCACGTTAAGAATCACAGTGTTTTTCCCAAAATCATATTTGACCACCCCCAGTAAAAAAAATTGTTAAAGAAAAGTTAAAAAGGCGACCCCCTTTTTTCTTTGCACAGATGTGTTCATAATGCTTAGAGGAACCTGTGCACAGTATGTGTAATGGATTTAAGCTGCGGTTTGAACACACTAATAACCCCTTAAGCTTAGAGCAGAACCGCGCGAGGTGACATGCGACTCATTTCGTGGTGGAGGGTCACATATTTGCATAATGTCTAATGATTTTGTTATTTTCTTTTTCTTGTTCTACCCAGTTTTGTAACGCATATATGACACTGAATGGCGGTCAATAATAATAGTGTTATCACTTGTGTTATTGTGAGATTAACGAGTGTTGTATGAGTACCAGCTTCCACATGAAGGTGCGCACAGGGGCAATACTCTGAAGCGAATGAGACATCGGGACTTTTGACTTCACTGTCTCTGTCCGTTTATGTGTGCTTGTGCGTGTGTGTATGTGTGTGTGTGGGGGTTCTTTACATGCAATGCACTGGCCACAAACTCGGGCTCAGATGTTTAAACACACACACACACACACACACACACACACACACGCACACAAACACACACACACACACAAACACACACACACTCACACACACACACACATACACACACACACACACACACACACACAAACACACGAACACACCCAGTCACACACACACACACACACACATACACACACAGTCACACACAGAGTCACACACACCCATACGCACACAGACGCACACACACACACACACACACACACACACACACACACACACTAAGTGTACTATACATTAAAAACATTACAAGCTCGACACCACACTGAATCACAGAACGCAGACATTGGAAATAAATTATGTATTGTCTATCTCTGACAGAATTACATGAAAGAAATAAAGAACAGAGTCTACGTTAATAAACGTGTAGAGAGGACAAACAGCACTAAACGATTGAGCGGGAATAACAAAAAAATGCTGATTAAACTAAAATGAGTAGGCAATTACAAATTAATATTTATGTTCTGCATAATTACAAACTTAGCTGATCAAAAATTCCTTTACAGGGGTCACGTGGTAAAACGGTTTAGGTAAAAGTAGTCCAATATTAGGGAGGTTTAGATATTGCGTTACGTACCCCGACCTCACCTATCCCTATCGAGATAAGTCACGCAGAGGAAAGTTGTAAAAACTGCTCGTTAGATACCACGTCACCTAGAAAAGTAGGGCAAAACTCCAAAACTCGTGCTTTAAAAAATCGTGGACAGCGCGCTAAAGTCTGCAACAATACCCAGTGTTGAAACTGCTGCCGTCATTGTGTCGGTGTCGCTGTGTGCTGCACGTGGAAGTTATGTTCCACTGACCCAGATCATACCGAGTGTTAACCAGCAGGTAAAGTCAATGATTTTTGTTTTTGTTTTAAAGGAAACAGAAAAGAAAAGTAGGGCAATCGAACTTCGAGCATTGGTTTGTGTTCGTTCTGGGTCACTGGCCACCACGCTTTCACCACCCGCTTATAAGGGTGTGTGTTAGTGTGTAAGTGGGCGTCGTTGTGTTTCTGACTGTACGTCATGTGCATGTGCGAATGTGTGTATGTGTGTATATGTGTGTGTGTGTGTTTGTATGTCTGCCTGCTTGTCTGTCTGTCTGTCTGTGCAAATGGGCGACGCCATGTGTGTGTGTGTGTGTGTGTGTGTGTGGGTGGGTGATTGTGGGTGTGCGTGCGTGCGTGCGTTCGCGCATGCCTTTATGTGTATACCCAAACCTAGCCTTCAATTCAAATGAATTGGACGGAACATTACTTTATGGACGTTTACAAAGTCTTTATGAAACAAAACATTCGTGCTGGGCAGTTTTACTAACCAAAACTAAACAACACCACCCCCCCACCACACATACATGATACACGTGTGCATTGGGTTACCAAGCAGACTTGATCTGTTCCTGGGAAAAGGTTACTGTTATGCCGAATTTTCAGTCGTTTTGAACATATGCTTCATGGGAGTATTTTGGTCGAGATGACATTTCTACATTTAGCTTGGGTGGTCCTTGCGTGCTTCATGGTTTGCTGTGATATCGCAGAGCCGTTGGAACGGGTCACCCGATTTATATAATTTTTGTCAAGCAACCACACAACTGAAAAGTGTGGTTTATGCGCCAGGATATAGGGTAAATGCTTTAAGGGGGCGGCTCATACTTTATTTGAATGGTGTATAATTATGAAGATGTTAAAGGAATATGAGATACGTTGCCCTCACGTATAAAAACCAGTTTCCTACGTGATCGAGCGAGAGCGGGAATACCCGCGGTGGTAGGGGTGTAGTATGCCCGTAACGTGGGATCTAACGCTCAGAAGTTGTCAAAAAGAAGGTCACAGTGTTCACGTATTATCAAGAGACCGACACATTTGCACTAAAACCCATTCTAGGGGAGCTTTTCCATTATGTTTTCTACCGTAGGGATTGAATTCATTCCACTGAACATATTTAAGTACAAACTACATTTGAACGAGCGGTATTTTGCTTTCTGTGTCTGCTTTTCGAAGTGAATCGAGGCGAGCACACTCAATAGGCCCACAGAAGGATACGCGACGTAAGTCTCAGCGCCTTTTCGTTCGTGGGATCATGCTCTGGACACATCGGCGACTACGATGTATACAAACCAGAATTGTGAAATATGGACTGAAGCGTGAAGGAAAGATTCAAGAAAATATTGAGCATCCTTACACCCTTCTCGGATGGTTGGACTTGATAAAATTTGACATACGTTGCGCTGACGTATGGAAGGGTTTCAGGGTGTCTCACAAAACTTTTAACCCATTCAAACAGCTTTATTTCATGAACCAATCAACATATTTACAATAACTAAACTGAAATGGAAAGCTGAGATGTTAACAATTCTTAAAAACAACATGCCTACAATGTAATACTATATCCACAGTAGTAATACAGCAGTTCATAAAACATGCTCCAGATAGCCACCGTTGCGCTGGAGGCATATTTGAGCACGGCGAGCGAAGTTGTCAATGACCCGAACACATTCTTCCTTTGGGATGGCCCTGATCTTCTGGGTGATGGCTTGTTTTAGTTCAGGGATGGTCTGAGACATTAAAATTGACAAAAGTATGCAAGGTTATATGGGTTAAAAGAGAACGTTGCTGCAGTTAGGGACTCCGTTAGGGCTATCTGAAGGACAATGTGTACCAGGATAATCCTCAGACCATCCCTAAAAAGGAAAGTGGATCAAGCGGGTTCACGATGGCTCAGGGGTTAAATAAACCATGAAATCTGGTGTGTGGATTATGCGAGTTAAATAGCAATTCAAACGAACTGTTTCATTTAATGCTATTAAATGCTAGTGCAAGTGTGTTCCATAAGGTTAGAACTGTTTTGTTTTATCAGAAGAGTTAAATCGTTTTGTAAACCAGTTGAGACATAATGGGGCTTTAAGCCCTGAATGTGTGCATGTTTGTTTGCATACATTATGAGTGTGTGCATGTGTAGTGTGTACTCTTTACGTGTAAATACGTTTACATTCAGTTGGGAACGTGCTTGAAGTGTTGACGCCACTGTCTGTCCGCGGGAGCATGGCGAAGTATGCATAGAATGTGAGGTGTAAGAATGTGTCCATTTTCAGCAGATTAATATTGTGTTATACGAATACTGTTTACCACTGAATTTTGAATAAACTTTACTCATGTTGTGTATGTGCAGAGCAATTCTCCTGACCGATCTTCATGAAACTTAATTACACACACATTTATTCAGATAATATTCCCAGATGTATGTCAATGAAAACGTCTCATCTGGCTTTTAAACTTAAGGCGGCACTGTCGCAGCCTCTATTTCCAATTAAATAGATTGAAATATTGCTCAAGCAACCCCTGTAAAAGAAACCACTAATTAAAAGCTCAGCCAGTTAAAGAAAAAGAAAAAAACCCTTTAAGGTATTGTTTTTTTACTGAGCTATAAAGAGTAAAGATTTAATAGGTGAGGTACACAAATTGTGCAATACTTTCTTCTCTGTGTTTATATATCAAAAGCATTCTTATTAATGAAAAACAAACAACAACAAATCTTGCTATCTTATTACTGGAAAAAATATTGGTAACTTTGGAAAAAGGAGCGCTATATCCTCTTATTCTTTCAGCCGCACATTTTTAAATAGGTTGGAATTAAAATTATTGCGATGGTTATAACTACTTTCAGAAAATGTCAAAACACAAATCAGACCTCGAAGGGTTAACTTCTGTTGACAGAAGTAGCAATGACCAGGAAAAGTGAAATTATATTAATAATGATAAATATAATAAAATGAACACTACTTATAATAAATTATAATATCAAAAAACAACTGTTGGATCAGAAATCAAATATACACCACAAGCAAAAGCCAAAACTTTAAATAGCAAATTATCTTTTTTTAAAAGACAGTATTGTCCTGTAGTTTGATACCTGTTTCTACGACGTCCTCAAAATCTTCCTTGAACATGCCTTATATTTTATTATGCTCACAGTGAAATATTATGATAGTACTCTTAAAAATGTAAGCAAAATACGGATACTAATAAAACCGAAACAGAGTGGTCTACCACACGAAATTCAAGTGACAAGGCCAAAGACTGTATTCTAACTGGAACGGCCTTGATCTGTTGATGATGGTTCATCCTCTTTTTCGTCGAGGGTGCAGTCCATCTGCAGACCGTGTCATCCCACGCTTCAGTCTTTTCTAATGAGTCAAGACAAAAACAAGAAAAGCAAATGCTTACACACGACATTGCCTTCGTTGCCGCCACCCATCCTCGAACCATCTACTAACCCCATAGAAGACTCCCTCCCTTTAAAGACCCCCAACAAGATATTGTTAAGACCCTGTTTTATAAGATATTCTGTTCACAACCTCTGTAAGTCTACCTTTTTTTTAAGACCTGATTTTCTTAGGGTTTTTGCAGGTCGTAAAAAAAGGATTTCAATTCCTATAACTCGGCAGAGCCTCGAGTGACGTCATCAATGTTATTAACCCAGTCTAGACAAGATACCACGTGATACCATGGATAAACGGAGGTGGAACTGATACGTATGCTATAGTAAATGTACCGTGTACTATATGACGAATTTTAGAGTAGTATATACCAGAGTAAATTTACCATGCACTAGAGTATACTATAGTACATTGTACTGAGTACTATGGTACTGTGTAGTACATATATCATGTACTTTAGTACTACAGTAGTGTTAGTACGTAGTACTTTTTTGCTAACAGTGCTTTTCAATGATTTTCTAAAGCTAATATAAAACAAAGCTGTATCATATTTCTAAAAGGTAATCAGGGTCAGAATAGTGAGAGAAAAATATGAGAAATCGGCGTGATACCAATCGAACAATTACTGTTTTAGAGAGAGAGAAAGTGAGAGAGAGTGAGAGCAAGAGAGGAGAGAGAGAGAGAGAGAGAGAGAGAGAGAGAGAGAGAGAGAGAGAGAGAGAGAGAGAGAGAGAGAGAGAAAGAGAGAAAGTGAGAGAGAGTGAGAACAAGAGAGAGAGAGAGATAGAGAAAGAGAGAGAGAGAGAAAGAGACAGAGACAGAGAGAGAGAGACAGAGAGAGAGACAGAGAGAGAGAGTGAGAAAGAGAGAGAGAGATAGAGAGAGGGAGAAAGAGAGAGAGAAAAAGAGAAAGAGAGAAAGAAAGAGAAAGAGAAAGAGAGAGAGAGAGAGAGAGAGAGAGAGAAAGAGAGAGAGAGAGTGAGAAAGAAAGAGAGAGAGAGAGAGAACGAAAGAGAGAGAGAGAAAGAGAGAGAGAGAAAGAGAGAGAGAGAGAAAGAGAGAGAGAGAAAGAGAGAGAGAAAGAAAGAGAGAAAGAGAGAAAGAGAGAGAGAGAGAGGTTTTTTTTACCTGTGGCGCCGCCCTGGAACACGTAAATCATGGAGATTAATGTTTAAGGTAGACAGTTATAGACTGTACATACACTGTTTTGTCTAAACACATTCAGACTTCATGTAATCTTCAAACACATTTTGTCCCTGCCATCGACAACTTTCTGAAGAATGATTGTAAACAAAGACATAAGCAATGACGTATTTTGAACTGGACAGGGTGAATGATGTAGGTTATTGGCAACCCATATGGATTTAAAGAAGGAGTTTACGATGTGTATCCCTTTTTGGATGGCGTGGGTCGTTTACGAAACATAATATATTATGGCGCAAAATGTGTTGTGCCGAGCGCCTTGATGCATTCTACTTGGCAGACAAGGTTGTTTTTTTGTCCTTCGAAGCAAGAGATAAATCTAATATCAACGAAGCTAGCCAGGAAAGTGCGCGTTTTAGTGTGAGATAAATTCTAGCCCTCATCATGTAAACTCAAGCAATTGTCTAAGTAAACTTCACCAAAACATTATTGCAACAAATGTCGCACCCAAATACAAGTATTAGTTCTTATTTCATTTTATTGAAATGTAATAGTTATGCCAGTTAAGGCCGTTTACTGGACTATCTGGATCATCTTTTGTATCAAAGATATCTTTTACTGGGATCACGTGACCGCCGCTCACATAAGGGTACCCTCAAAATCGACTGGACAAAAACAGAAGGGTCCAATATAAAATCGAAAACAATTCACAATATGCACAACTTTGATAATTTCATATGCGAACATGTTATTTTGTTTATCTAGCTGGGGTATTTCATGTGCTATGATATTCCGCAGGTGTCTATCGCATGAGCGGTCAAAAACAGGAATGTCAGAATATTTTACCAACATACTAGACGTATGTTACGCGTGATTGTTCTGAAAAGTGACTATTACATGATTGTTCTGAAAGTCTACTATTTATTTCATCGTAATCATGGAAGCCCTCATACGTGATTGTTCTGTAAACTTACTAATTTACATGATTGTTCTGAAACTCTACTAAAGGTAAACTTGCTTCACCCGTGAAATGTTGTCAGATATGGAACAATAATAATGTATACTCCTACCCCTGGGGCCAGTTTCATAAGATAGCAGTGAACCGACTGACAGTCGATCGACTGCCCAGTCGATGGACTGTGGTTGATCGCCGGGTCACCGAAAAGCGCGTTTCATGAGCGAATCACCGTCACCCGCGGACAACCGCAGTCGACCGACTGTACAGTAATCCGAATGGCCAAGTCGAGGGCTAAATTTAGCAACATTACCACTTCCGTTTGCTCATTCGCACGTGGAAATGGCCGATTTCGAAGAAAAAACAAGTCTCGCCCCGCTCAAAATAACAATGACCGAGACTTTCAGTAATTCCTTCGCGTGACGTCTAACCCTCTTACGCCATAATGTGACGTCTTCAAGACATAACCCTGACTTGTCTCCTGGATTACTGCGTCATGATAGATACATTTCGAAGAACAATCACAAGGTTTGGCTCACAATCCAAAAAAGTGTGAGCATTCTGCCATTGACTGTGCGGATAAATACATTTATTTTCGGTTTACCGCAGTAAGCCGAACACAGTGTGGGGGGGGGGGGGGGGAGCATCACTGTGTTTGACCGACTTCCGGTGAGACGACCCGCAGTCGGCCGACTGAATTGTTTTTCGTGAAACCCGATAACGTCGGATTACTGTGGTTCTCTCGAACAACTGCAGTTGGTCGACTGTGTTTTTGGCTTCAGAAACTGGCCCCTGGTGGTTGCTGTGTAATAAAAAAAAAGTGTCACTAAAAACAGATGTGCTAATAAATTTAGCTTTCATGTGTGTGTATTTGTGGTGTTTGTGTGCGTATGTACTCAGTGCACTGGCGTCGGAAACGGGGGGGGGGGGGGGGGGGGCAGCAGTACCTGGGGTGGGGGGGGGGGGGACATGTCTTTTTGCCCCCCCCTAACATTTAGGATGACAAAAATATTCACAGAGAGAGAGAGAGAGAAAATGAAAGAGAGAGAGAGATTGAGAGAGAGAGAGATTGAGAGAGAGAGAGCGAGAGAGAGAGAGAGAGAGAGAGAGAGAGAGAGAGAGAGAGAGAGTTGATAACAAATACTCCCCCCCCCACACACACACACAAAAAGAAGTATATTGTCTCGCGTGCAAGAACTTTATAGCCCAGACTCCCCACCCATCTCGCAACCCCGGACATTGCCTCAC
>NW_027129073.1:47500-64086 GCF_037325665.1 Littorina saxatilis
AAACATATGGCCAGCGCACCTTCTCTTACCAGGCCCCATCCATCTGGAACCAACTCCCGCATTCACTCAGGCACTCCACATCTATGCAATCATTCAAAACCTCACTCAAAACACACCTCTTCCCTCACTAGTCCGTTAATGACCACACATCACCCTCTCCTGCTGGTCCTTGATCTGTCTCTTTCTTTCTCCTTCTTCTTCCCTTTCCAGCTCTATTCTTCTTCTCTCAACTAACTTTATGTATCCAATACTTTATTTATTTATTTACGACTGTTTTTCCGTCTAGAATGCATGTGCCTGTAGTTGGTATGAGTGAGTGCGTCGCGTTCTCGCTGTGCGCCTGTCTGCGAGTGTATGAGTCCTTGTCGATTTGTGTTTCGTATAATGTTCACTATGTATTTCATATTTTGTAAGCGCCTAGGGCTATATTTAGATTAGGCGCACAAATGTTCATAATAATAATAATAATAATAATAATATGCACAACTCATTTATGATGTCGTGGGCTTTTGGTCTGCAGAACTCTACATTCCTAGATATGTTTTTTTTTCAAGTTTGGTTAATGATTTGTACTGTTTTGACTCCAAATGCATCCTCCAAGAAGCTGGTTGGCGTTGGTAACTGCAGACCGGTCTTTTGGAGACAAGTATTGTTACCCTGGCTAGACAATAAACACATTTTGTATGAAAAGTATGATGCCACACCTGAATCAATGTATATGGAACAACATGAATATACAATATAAACATAAATGCCTCTTTTTCAAAGATTTTATTAAATGTCATATGTATCATGCAAAGGATGTCATGAATGAAATCGGCGACATGATTTCATTTGAAGAATTATGTCAACAGGTTGGTTATAAACCCGCCAGACTATTTGAGTATAATGCATTATGTAGAGCATTTAAAACAAAACTGATTAACGCATTGCCATACCGATATGTTTTGTTGCAGGGTTTGACACCTAATATTGGTAATATTACACCAAGGGAAATACTAACTTTTTGGGTTAATTTCGATGTACAAACTCCGAGCGCCTGTTCTTTTTGGCAAAGGAAGCATAATGTTGTTGTGGAATCAAGACACTGGCTGTTAGCTGTTAATTGTACAAACAGAAGTACGACTGCGTCTGCTTCAATGGAACATTTTACACAGAATTTACCTAACGAATATTTTGCTAAACAAGATGGGTTTATGTCAAACTAATAATTGTGAAGTTTGTTATAAACTGGATGCACGTGATCACTTCTTTTGTCATTGTCAAGAGTGACGAATGTTTGGTAACTATGAATACTTTGTTTGTAAGCAAATGCATTATGATATAATTTTGAATAAAGCAGATATATTATTTGTTTTTTGGAATGAACATTTAAAAAAATGATCATATTTATTTGATAAATTATTGTATTTTGATAACAAAAATGACCATTGGAAAATTTAAGTATGGAAAGAAGTTAGATTTGGGTATTTTATTGGAATTAGAGTTACATATTAGAAAGAAGTTTATGTTTTGTGTAATATAAAGTTGATTATGTTATACAGAAAAAGACCAAGGAAGAAGGATGCTCCCCGCCTAAATTAAGAAACAACAAGTCGCGTAAGGCGAAATTACTAAATGTAGTCAAGCTGTTGAACTCACAGAATGAAACTGAACGCACTGCATTTTTTTCACAATGACCGTAGACCGCCAATAGTGCAAAAGGCAGTGAAAGTGACGAGCCTGTTCAGCGCGGTTGCGCTGTGCTGCATAATTATGCATAGCACGCTTTACTGTACCTCTCTTCGTTTTAACTTTCTGAGCGTGATTTTAATCCAAACATATCATATCTATATGTTTTGGGAATCTGGAACCGACAAGGAATAAGATGAAATTGTTTTTAAAACGATTTCGGAAATTTAATTTTAATCATAATTTTTATAATTTTAATTTTCAGAGCTTGTTTCTAATCCGAATATAACATATTTATATGTTTTTGGAATCAGACCATGCTGACAAATAGCAAAAAAGTAATTTTGGATCGTTTTATAAAAGTAAAAAAAATTAATTACAATTTTCAGATTTGTAATGACCAAAGTCATCAATTAATTTTTAGGCCTTCTTGCTGAAATGCAATACCGAAGTCCGGCCTTCGTCGCAGATTGCTTGGCCAAAATTTCAATCAATTTGATTGAGAAATGAAGGTGTGACAGTGCCGCCTCAACTTTTACAAAAAGCCGGATATGACGTCATAAAAGATATTTATCGAAAAAATGAAAAAAAACCGTCTGGGGATTTCATACCTAGGAACTATCATGTAAAATGTCATAAAGATCGGTCCAGTAGTTTAGTCTGACTCGCTCTACACACACACACGCACAGACACAGACACACACAGACACACACACACACACACACACACACACACACACACACACACACACACACACACACACACACACACACACATACACCATGACCCTCGTCTCGATTCCCCCTCTATGTTAAAACATTTAGTCAAAACTTGACTAAATGTAAAAACAAACAAAAAGTAATCAGGCACAAAATATGGGTTGAAGCATCGTGCATGCAACTGAGGTAAAAAAAAAACGAGAAAAAAAACGAAACAAAAACTCTTAAAGATATAGCTTATTAAAGGACAAAACAACAGCTTAAGGGCAGAGATGACATGGGAAATTTTATGTCAAGGTTCTTGATAAAACAATCCTCAGAACAAGTGTCTGTTGTCCTTAAAAATGATATTTGTATGAATTATTGGTCAAAATGGAAGTTTGTTGTTATTTTCTTTTGATAAAACATGTAGTTTTGGGGACCGATCCATCTTTCAGAAAAATAAAGAGACAACTTTTGTTTTATTCTAAACAAGGTCATTGGATGCAACATCAGAGCAAAGTATTTTTTTAAATCATTCCTGGGTAATTCCTGAAACATAAATATTATTTAGCAAGAAAGTGGTTGACAACAGCAACATGACATTGCACAATGATTATAATATGTTTTTTTTTAAGTAACTTATAATGCACAGAATTCAAAAAAGGTTTTTGGATCCAAATTCCGTATCATCTCTGGCCTTAAATAGCAAAGGAATCAGAAGAATCTAAAGCACATTCAACAAGTTGACATTAATTGCAAAATTTAAAAGATTTTTTTTTCTAAACACTTTTAAGCACAATTTGTTGTGTGAAAAACAATTTTTTTTTAATTGAAATTCCAAACTTTGGGCGTGTAATTCTTACCAAATGGTTGCTTTAATGAGGTGGACATTCTGTGAACACGTTTCGGTCAGACTAACAAAAATCTTCATACTTTTAGCAGGGCTCCCCATAGCGCGCGTGCCTGCGTCATATACGCACTAGACGCCGAAAACACGTACTAGAAATTCCTAGAGGGGGTCCCTGAACGCACTAGACTTTAAAATATCGGGTCCTGGGACGCACTCAATTTTCTTCATAATGCGTACCGTAGATACCATTTTCAGAGTGCAATCGTCCGCTATTGCGAACCTGAGGGACGTAACGGTTTTCAGACCGTACACGTATCGTGCAAGCACCAATGTCAATTTCACGCAAAGGAAAAAAGGTTAAAAGCGATGCAAAAGTAGATGTGCCCGGCAAGGATATGTACTTAAAAGCACTGGTTGCTCGGGAAAACCTTGTCGGGCGACTTTTTTGTGTTTGTTTGTTTTTTACATTTAGTCAAGTTTTGATAACTGTTTTAACATAGAGGGGGAATCGAGACGAGGGTCGTGGTGTATGTATGTATGTGTGTGTGTGTGTGTGTGTGTGTGTGTGTGTGTGTGTGTGTGTGTGTGTGTGTGTGTGTATGTGTGTGTGTGTGTGTGTGTGTGTGTGTGTGCGCGTGTGTGTGTGTAGAGCGATTCAGAATAAACTACTGAACCGATCTTTATGAAATTTTACATGAAAGTTCCTGGGTATGATATCCCCAGACATTTGTTTCATTTTTTTGATAAATGTCTTTGATGACGTCATATCCGGCTTTTTGTAAAAGTTGAGGCGGCACTGTCACACCCTCATTTTTCAATCAAATTGATTAAAATTTTGGTCAAGCAATCTTCGACGAAGGCCGGACTTCGGTATTGCATTTCAGCATGGAGGCTTACAAATTGATTAATGGCTTTGGTCATTAAAAATCTGAAAATTGTTATGAAAATTATTTTTTTTATAAAACGATCAAAATTACATTTATTTTATTCTTCATCATGTTCTGACTCCAAGAACATATAAATATGATATATTCGGATTAAAAACAAACTCTGAAAATTAAAAAAAAAATAATGATTAAAATTATATTTCCGAAATCGTTTTAAAAACTATTTCATCTTATTCCTTGTCGGTTCCTGATTCCCAAAAGATATAGATATGATATGTTTGGATTAAAAACACGCTCAGAAAGTTAAAACGAAGAGAGGTACAGTAAAACGTGTTATGAAGCACACTGCCGTGTGCTGACAAAACCGAGTAAGTCCACTGAAGCTAGTTCTGAGATAAACGACTTTTTCTGTTTTATTACATTTCTCAAAAGTGACGATTATCTTGATCAACCTACAGAGATAATAAGATAAATAGCATTAATGTACGTTTACAACCCGAGTTTGATAATGATCTGATGGATGGTTTTTGTTTTGTTGGGCATTTTGTGGACTTACTTGGTTTTGTCACTTTTTTTCCATTATATCAGATCTAAAAAATTTGACAGATCTAAGCAAGTGGACTTACTTGGTTTTGTCAAAACATTTGGAAGAAAAAGTAATGCTTTTTTGAGGATCAATCAATCAATCAATCAATGAGGCTTATATCGCGCATATTCCGTGGGTACAGTTCTAGGCGCTCTGCAGTGATGCCATGTGAGATGAAATTTTATACGGCCAGTAACTGCAGCCATTTCGGCGCATATTTACCTTTCACGGCCTATTATTCCAAGTCACACGGGTATAGGTAGACAATTATTAACTGTGCCTAAGCAATTTTGCCAGGAAAGACCCTTTTGTCAATCGTGGGATCTTTAACGTGCACACCCAATGTAGTGTACACGGGGGGAGAGTTCGGACACCGAAGAGAGTCTGCACACAAAGTTGACTCTGAAATAAATTTCCGCCGAACCTGGGATCGAACTCACGCTGACAGCGGCCAACTGAATACAAATCCAGCGCGCTACCAACTGAGCTATATCCCCGCCCCGAGGATGTCGCTTGTTCATTTCAATGCGTTATTCTCTCAGGTGCCTGGAGAAACGTTCCGTATAACTCTCGCTTACTCTATTACACATGTCGTATGCACATTAGAGCGCTTACTTCCCTTTGCTTATTTGATCTCTAAACAACGCTCTGGCTCATTTCGGTACGATTCTCACAGATACTTTCGAAGCGAACCTGTAACAATGTGTGCGTTTGTGTGTTTGTTCTGATTAAAACCAGTCTTGATCTAAGGACTATGTCCAGTCAAGAATAAAAGCTGGTTCTTGTGTATGACTGTGTACGTGAGTGTTAGTTTGAGTGCCTTGGAGAATGATGAGCATATCAGATTGCGGTGATTTGCTAAAATACATATTATTCACGTACAATTTTTTAAGCTACACAGCATGTTTTTTTGTTCCGGTAATGTTTTGTTGTTGTAAGTTTGGGTGGTACGGTTACTACTATAGTTACAGCCTTAAATCACATTATTTGAAATTCAAATCAAACACTATTTACCCGGGTTTGATGTCTTAAAAATCGTTTCTTGAAATTGTTATTACGAAATATTTCTGGACATTAAAATGCTAGCACAGGCACGAAAGTGATTTTATTGCAGGTGTCAATGTTTCCTGAATCTATTTATAGATGTGTTACGTTTGAATTGATATTTAAGCAATTCAGGTGCCGTGTGGACATGGTACGGAAACATTCACTGTCCCGATTGACGGGTTTTAACAGCGAGGACGCAATTTTTGTGAAGGCGTTTTAGTTCTGCTTCTTCTTCTTCTTTTGCGTTCGTGGGCTGAAACTCCCACGTACACGTGTGCTTTTGCACGAGTGGATTTGTACGTGGATGACCGTTTTTACAAAACCATTTAGGCATCCATACGCCGTTTTCGGTAAAAGCATGCTGGGTATTTTCGTGTTTCTATAACCCACCGAACTCTGCTTTGGACTGCACGATCTTTTCCGTGCGCACTTGGTCTTGTGCTTGCGTGTACACACGAAGGGTGATAAGGCACCAGCAGGCCTGCACGTAAGTTGACCTGGGATATCGGTAAAATCTTCACCTTAAAGGCACAGTAAGCCTCCCGTAAACCATCACAGAGCTCCCCGAGCGTCTAAATACAGTACAAGCATACTTCCATTTGAACGCTCACCGAACGGGAACATCCTGGCTGCTTTCTGTCGAGCGTGAGACATTTTCCAAGAATTTATTTTCGTGGACTTGGCCCTGAAGAACAATGGCGCCTCGTTTTTGCGCTAGACCTAACTTTTAAAATCTAAATAAGAAATTGACAGCTTGTTACACAAACATTCTTTAATCATAAAAGAATTCGTTTTTCATCAAGACAAGATCAGAACAATTCGAAGTTGTGAAAGTTTAAAAAAAGAAAAGCCCGGAAGCAGGGTCACGCAAGGGTCGTAGCAGACGACGGCCCGGTTTATCAGTGCAAATCGCCGTTCCTCTCAACAGTCAAAAGCCATCGCTAGAGTTCTTGTGAACCACAGCCGTTGTTTCGTGCATAAAAAACGTGCTATTGTAGATAAGCTCACGTCGAGTCGCATTCAAATGACTAACTATGACGACTGCATTGTGAAAAGGGGGAAAACTGGATCACACGGGTTCACGATGGCTCAGGGGTAAGATAAACCACGCAAAAATAAATTCTTTGAAAATTGTTCGCTGTTTACGGAGGGCACCTAGGATGTTCTCAATTGGTGAGTGTTTAAATGAAAGGGTGTTTGTACTGTGTGTAAAAGCCTGACCGTATCTGTGATGGTTTACGGGAGGCTTACTGTGCCTTTAATTACCCGTCAGGTGCGGCCGGGATTCGAACCCACGACCTTCCGCTTTGGTAAGTCTTTTTTTTTTCAAAATGATATTTTTTGTCCATCAAAAAGAAAAATCAATGCGCATCTTGTGTGCTAATTTCTACTTTTTAGAGTGCTTAGATAAGCAGATATGAACAACCAAACCACAACCAAAAACAACTTTTTAAGTGTGCATGAATGTTTTGACAAAACCAAGTAAGTCCAAGGGGTTCCCAATTTTCCTATAATGATAGTTTTAAAATTCTTGTCAGACGACCCATACAGAAAATACGTCATTTTAAGTTTAGAACTCACAAATGACGTCATTTAAAGTTTAGAACACACAAATGACCTCTTTCGATAAGGCGAGACATAATGACGTCACCTTATGACGTTTTATTTTAAACATTTTTCTTCTCTATCTATATATCATTCTCCTGACATCCTTGTCTCTCTCTCTCTCCCTCCCTCTATCCCTCCCTATCTCTCTCTCTTTTCCTCCCTCCATCTCTTTTTCTATCCCTTCCAACCTCTCTCGCTATCTCTCTCCCTCTTACTCTCTTCCTTCTTCCCTAATTCATCTTTCCCCTTATATCTCTCTCTTCCTCCACCCCCCCCCCCTCCTTCGACCCTGATTTCTTTCCCCTCTCTCACTCTCTCCCTGTTTAGTCTCTCTCTCTCTCTCTCTCTCTCTCTCTCTCTCTCTCTCTCTCTCTCTCTCTCTCTCTCTCTCTCTCTCTCCATCTTGTGCAAATTCGTAATGTTAACGTTATTTTCACTGTTTTGTCATTTATCTTGACAACACTTCTTCTTTAGCAGCCATGCTTGCACCAAAACTAGCACCCCTACTAACAAGTAAAATGCCGCAAGAATATTCGGATTGACTTTGACGTCATACTGATAAAAACATTGCATTCTGATTGGTTATAGCGTCATAAAGGTTCTTGTGATTGGTGGATGGACTTACTTGGTTTTACCAGCAAATTGACATGTAATTTTTTTGGAGAAATGTTTGAAGTTGTGGACTTACTTTTCTATATCTCCTTATCTATTTATTTTACAAAGTCAAAATTTACACACAGGCTGCTTCTTGATTTCTTAGTTTTGATGAACAAAAAGATATCATTTTTGGGAAAAAATGGACTTACTCGGTTTTGTCAACACATGGCATATGTACTTTAAACAGTTTTTAAGGTGTGGACTTACTTTTTTTTATATCTCCTTATCTATTTATTTCACAAAGTCACAATTTACACATAAGGTGCGCCTTAATTTCTAAGCTTTGATGAACAAAAAATATCATTTTTGAAAAAAATGGACTTACTCGGTTTTGTCAGCACACAGCAGCACAGCGCAACCGCTACCGCGCCAAACAGGTTCGTCACTTTCACTGCCTTTTGCACTAGCGGTGGACTACGTTTAGTTTCATTCTGTGAGTTCCACAGCTTGACTAAATGTATTAATTTCGCCTTACGCGACTTGTTTGTTGTTGACCTCAGTTGCATGCAAGGCTGCTTCAACCCATCTTTTTGCCTCTTTCCTCTTTTTACATTTAGTCAAGTTTTGACTAAATGTTTTAACGTAGAGGGGGGAATCGAGACGAGGGTCGTGGTGTATGTGTGTGTGTGTGTGTGTGTGTGTGTGTGTGTGTGTGTGTGTGTGTGTGTGTGTGGGTGTGCGTGTGTGTGTGTGAAGGGCGATTCAGACTAAACTACTGGACCGATCGTCATTAAATTTGACATGAGAGTTCCTGGGTATGATATCCCAAGACTCTTTTTTTTCTATAAATGTCTTTGATGACGTCATATCCGGCTTTTCGTGAAAGTTGAGGCGGCACTGTCACGCTCTCATTTTTCAACCAAATTGGTTGACATTTTAGTTAAGTAGTCTTCGACGAAGCCCGGACTTCGGTATTGCATTTCAGCGTGGTGGCTTAAAAATTTATTTATGACTTTGGTCATTAAAAATCTGAAAATTGTAAAAAAAAAAAAAAAATTATAAAACGATTCAAATTTACGTTCATCTTATTCTCCCTTATTTTCTGATTCCAAACACATATAAATATGTTATATTTGGATTAAATACAAGCTCTGAAAATTAAAAATATAAAAATTATTATCAAATTTAAATTTTCGAAATCAATTTTAAAACACTTTCATCTTATTTCTTGTCGGTTCCTAATTCCAAAAACATATAGATATGATATGTTTGGATTAAAAACACGCTCAGAAAGTTAAAACGAAGAGAGGTACAGAAAAGCGTGCTATCCTTCTCAGCGCAACTACTAAACCGCCCTTCTTGTCAATTTCACTGCCTTTGACATGAGCGGTGGGCTGACGATGCTACGAGTATACGGTCTTGCTGAAGAATTGCATTGCGTTCAGTTTCATTTGTGAGTTCGACAGCTACTTGACTAAATGTTGTATTTTTGCTGCCTTACGCGACATGTTTTTTTTACTAAATTTAAAGTTTTGACTAAATGTTTTAACGTAGAGGAGGGAATTGAGACGAGGGTCGTGGTGTATGTGTGTGTGTGTGTCTGTGCGTGTGTGCGTGTAGAGCGATTCAGAGTAAACTACTGGACCGATCTTGCTGCGTTGCATTGCGTTCAGTTTCATTCTGTGAGTTCGACAGCTACTTGACTAAATGTTGTATTTTCGCCTTACGCGACTTGTTTACATTTAGTCAAGTTATGACTAAATGTTTTAACATCGAGGGGGGAATCGAGACGAGGGTCGTGGTGTATGTGTGTGTGTGTGTGTGTGTGCGTGCGTGTAGAGCGATTCAGACCAAACTACTGGACCGATCTTTATGAAATTTGACATAAGAGTTCCTGGATATAATATATCCCCATACGTTTTTTTCATTTTTGTGATAAATGTCTTTGATGACGTCATATCCGGCTTTTCGTGAAAGTTGAGGCGGCACTGTCACGCCCTCATTTTTTAACGAAATTGGTTGAACTTTTGGTCAAGTAATTTTCGACGAAGCCCGGACTTCCTCATTGCATTGCAGCTTGGTGGCCTAAAATTTAATTAATGACTTTGGTCATTAAAAATCTGAAAATTGTAAAAAAAAAAATTTTTTTTATAAAACTATCCAAATTTACGTTCATCTTATTCTCCATCATTTGCTGATTCCAAAAACATATACATATGTTATATTTGGATTAACAACAAGCTCTGAAAATTAAATATATAAAAATTATTATCAAAATGTTTTTTTCGAAATCAATTTAAAAACACTTTCATCTTATTCCTTGTCAGTTCCTGATTCCAAAAACATATAGATATGATATGTTTGGATTAAAAACACGCTCAGAAAGTTAAAACGAAGAGAGGTACAGAAAAGCGTGCTATCCTTCTCAGCGCAACTACTACCCCGCTCTTCTTGTCAATTTCACTGCCTTCGCCATGAGCGGTGGACTGACGATGCTACGGTCTTGCTGAAACATTGCATTGCGTTCAGTTTCATTCTGTGAGTTCGACAGCTACTTGACTAAATGTTGTATTTTCGCCTTACGCGACTTGTTTTGTTTACTTTTTTTTTTTTTTTTTTTTTTTTTGGGGGGGGGGGGGGGGGGGGGCGGTGAGCATATCCTTCTTCATTGGTCTTTTTACATTTAGTCAATTTTTGACTAAATGTTTTAACATAGAGGGGGGAATCGAGACGAGGGTCGTGGTGTATGTGTGTGTGTGTGTGTATGTGTGCGTGTGTGTGTGTGTGTGTGTGTGTGTGTGTGTGTGTGTGTGTGTGTGTGTGTGTGTGTGTGTGTGCGTGTGTGTGTGCGTGTGTGTGTGTGTAGAGCGATTCAGAGTAAACTACTGGACCGATCTTTTTGAAATTTGACATGAGAGTTCCTGGGTATGATATCCCCAGACATTTTTTTCATGTTTTTGACAAATGTCTTTGATGACGTCATATCCGGCTTTTTGTAAAAGTTGAGGAGGCACAGTGACACCCTCATTTTTCAATCAAATTGATTGACATTTTGGCCAAGCAATTTTTGACAAAGGCCGGACTTCGGTATTGCATTTCAGCTTTGTGGCTTAAAAATTAATTAATGACTTTTGTCATTAAAAATCTGAAAATTGTAAACAAATATTTTTTTTATAAAACGATCCAAATTTACGTTCATCTTATTTTTCATCATTTTTTATTCCAAAAACATATAAATATGTTATATTTGGATTAAAAACAAGCTCTTAAAATTAAAAGAATTACACATTATAATCAAAATTAAATTTTCGAAATGAATTGAAAAACACTTTCATCTTATTCCTTGTCGGTTCCTAATTCCAAAATCATATAGATATGATATGTTTGAATTCAAAGCACACTCAGAAAGTTAAAACGAAGAGAGGTACAGTAAAGCGTGCTATGAAACACAGCGCAACCGCTACTGCGCCAAACAAGCTCGTCACTTTCATTGCCTTTTGCACTAGCGGCGGACTACGTTCAATTTCATTCTGTGATTTCCACAGCTTGACTAAATGTAATAATTTCGCCTTACGCGACTTGTTTTTTCTTGAATAAAATTTTAATTTTGTTTTCTTTTACATTACAGGTTACATTTCCATGAAATTACTTTTTAATTCAACAACAATCTAACTAAGGACAATGGGGATAAACCTTTCGTAGCGCAAGTTCTTGTTGAATTACAATTTTCAATGGAATATGCGATTTAGTTTTCTTAACTTTGCTAATGCACATTTTTGCTATCAATAAAACATGGTTAATTAACGCTGATTCCTGACATTCTTCGATTCCGAATAATACATCTGTAATAGACAATAAGAAAGCCCGACCTGTCAGACTGTTCAACATTTGTTTAATATAAGTCCAAAACCTTCTAATTCGGGGACACTCATAGAAAAAGTTTTCCATAACATCCAAAATATGTGGGCACTCGTTACAGTTTTTTGTTTGACTTACTTTCATTTTATGTAATAAAATATTGGTGGGATAATAATTGTGACAACTTTTCCATTGCAACACACGCAGGCGCACTTCTTTTGTCACCTGTCGTGGCAACAACCACGTCTGTTCGATAAAAACAAAATCTAGTTTTCTTCCGGCAAGAAAACCAAAAACGAAAACTTGCCGGGCGACGTAAGCGTTGAACGATCACATAAGCACAGATCCAGCAAAGCAATGGACGGAACAGGCAAACCACCACCGACAAAGAGAGATCGACACTTCCTGGCGGAGTGGACAAGAACATTCACCGGGATCAGATTTTAAGAAGAGAAAATGTTTCGTAGAATCTGCCAGGATGCAAACCCAGGGCAGTGGTTCAAACCGCTGCTAACAAAACGCGTTTGTTAAAAGTGTCAGAAAACTTCCAAATAACGTGGGTTCTCGGCATAGAACCACATTCACACAGCAAGAAGAAGCTAGGTGTCAACGACTTTGGTCAACAACAATATCATCATCGCGAGAGAGAGATAGAGAGAGATAGAGAGAGAGAGAGAGAGAGAGAGAGAGAGAGAGAGAGAGATAGAGAGAGAGAAAGAGAATGAGAGAGAGAGAGAGAGAAAGAGAGAGAGAGAAAAAGAGACAGACAGACAGACAGACAGAGGGAAGGAGACAGACAGACAGACAACATACATACATACTGACAGACAGACAGACAGACAAACAGACAGACAGAGAGAGAGAGAGAGACAGACAGACAGACAGACAGACACAGACAGACAGAGCTAGAGATGTTACGTGGGGATGTTAGCGATCCAGACATTGGTTGTTGGATCTTCGTTTTGATCATTCACTATGAACGTATTTTTGTCCAGGAGTGTCACATGTTCACCCCACATTCATCCCGTCAATGAGAAGTTGGTCTCTCGAGTTGGTTCTCCTTGGATAAAATCTCCAAAGTCCACGAATTCTTTGTGCTCCTTTTCTGGAGCCAAGTCCCGTTTTGCTTTCCGCTGCCTCACATAAATCGAACGTGTCTGGCAGTTGCTACGAGGTTTTGGAAGGAAGGGAGCGTGTCGTCACGAAGACTGGCTCACAGCCTTCTTCTGCCATGTTAGCGGGGCGGTGCCAGTGGCACACGTGCTTTGTCTATTTTCTTTTCCTTTGGTGCACGTCACAAACATCCGTTGAAACACAAATTACTCCACTAATCTTGACAGTGGAGCCGCACAAACCTGTCTGCAATTTTTAAATGCACAACCTAACTAGGGGGTCCTTAACGTCCTCACAGGACATTTTTTCTATTTGGGACATGATTTGGTGATATGCTACAAATGCACAAATCACACGCACTGTCCTATAAATCACAAAGAAGGTTGGAGCTGTAGAAAAAAGCACCTGCCGACGTCGAAGGTGGCGGAGCTAGATCCACTTTTTATAAGTTTATTTGGCAGAGATAGAGTTTGAAATAAAACGCATTTGAACAAGTTACAAGAAAAAATATGGAGAAAGAAATAAGTGAAGGTGGTTTGAAACTGTTAAATGTGCACATTATGCAAGAGTCTTTTTATTTAAAATGAGTTGGGCGATTGCATAACAAAAGAAGGAAGAACATTGGATGTATATACCGCTATGGTTTCTGGGACATGTTGTATCAGGGTATGGTTGTTTTGATTCGAATGTTAAACCTAATAAGCAAATGAATTTGACAATGATTGGAAGCCCATTTTGGCAGAGGGTAGTGTGGACATATCTAAATTATATGTTTAGGTTGGAACCACAGGGACAATTTGACTGCGACAGGCTGACTAAGCTTACCAGTACAGGGCCGCATTGAGGAAGTACCGGTTGTGCTGTCATTGACCTTAACACCTTGCACACAGCCAGTAAATGAAAAATAACGGTCAATGGTATTTTCGGTGACCGTTCATGCCATCAGGACAATGTTTTACTTGATACATACCATAGACTTCGGAGTGTGAGGACCAGGGAAAACAACCTCATGCAAAGCTGTCCGAATGTTATCATAGTGATACCCATGTTTAACTCTAAGTTCCACAAAACTATCCCGATACGCTAGCTCTTAGTTGGTTTTATGACAGTAGATATGCTTTGCAATGATAAGCTGATGTGAATCAAGGACAGTTTAACCTTCACCGGATCACGCATTTGACTACACATTCCGGATGAGATGGGTCGTGCATGACCCATATTTTAAAAGAAGTATTCAACGTAAAAAGTATGGGTCGTACACGACATACGGCAACCAAAAAGGGAAAACTTTACCGGCTCTTTGCAGATTATGGGTCGTACACGACCCACGCCATCCGTATAGGGATAAACAACGTAATTACCTTCTTTAATTCGATACAGGTAGCCCACAATCCACATCAACCTGACTGCCCAGTTCAAAATACTTCACTGCTTATTTGTTTGTTTACAAAGATTATCCTTCGGAAAATAGTCGAGGAGAGGGTCCTATGGTGTATATTACGTGAAGTCTAAATCAAAAACACCAAATAGTTTCAAGAGATACAGACACTTTTGTGAGGCTCTGGGCCATCCACCAATTAAGGAAGCATTAAAAGAGTGCCTGTGTTTGTGTGGTCCCATGTGTGCGTGGGTGTGTATGTGTGTGTGCGTGTGTGTGTGTGTGTGTGTGTGTGTGTATGTGTGTGTGTCTGTGTGTGTGTGCGTACGTGCGTGTGTGTATGTGTGTCAGTGTGTGTCTGTGTGTGAGTATATACATGTATCTGTGTGTGTGTGTGTGTGTGTGTGTGTGTGTGTGTGTGTGTGTGTGTGAAGAATGCACAAGATATCCTTCAGGGACAACTGAACCAACTTTAAACACACCAGTCATGTAATGTGTTTTGTGTGTGTGTGTGTATTTTTGCGTGTATGTGTGTGTGTGTGTGTGTGTGTGTCTGTGTGTCTGTGTGTCTGTGTCTGTGTATTAGTGACCCGCTCCAACAAAAGGATACCAAAATCGCTGAGGCCGAACAGAAATAACAGCAACAAACCTGAGCCATGGCCACCATTTATGATTTTGAGATTAATGCATTTTTTTGCAATCTACCAAATGTGTTATATCTATTCTGTAAATATCAAGTTCAGATTTGCTTTGCAAATAATCTATCTATACTATATATAAACATGGATGTAAGTGTGTGTGTGTGTGTGTGTGTGTGTGTGTGTGTGTGTGTGTGTGTGTGTGTGTCTGTCTGTCTGTCTGTCTGTCTGTCTGTCTGTCTGTCTGTGGTCGCCATACCTCTGAGATGGCAAGAGGCAGGAACAAGATGTTATGCATGCACACTCCCTAGGAGCCGCAGATGTGCACCTGGGTTTTAGTTTCTTGATTCATTGGTTCCTTTCTCAGATTATGGACCTCCCCTTTATTGAATACAGCCTATATAGTGCAAGGCCAGTTCAGTGCCTACTGTTCACCTGTAGCAAGCACACTATGCCAGGCATATTAGAGACTCTGTATCAGGGGAAGAAATGAAGACAGAAAATTAACTGGACAGTTCCAGAAATTTTTAGAAGCTAAGGGAAGTAACTCTTGCTTTGTTATCCATGGACAGGAGGTAACTTTTATCATACCAACACACCGCATATAAGGGTGTAGCACGATCAGTTGAACCTGCTGGTCAATTATCTGGAGTTTTCTCAAGAAAGGGAGGTAACTTATTACATAAAAGCCATGTAAGTAGGAATTGAATATATATTGGGGCAGGGATGTAGCTCAGTCGGTAGCGCGCTGGATTTGTACCCAGTTGGCCGCTGTCAGCGTGAGTTCGTCCCCACGTTGGGCGAGAGATTTATTTCTCAGAGTCAACTTTGTGTGCAGACTCTCCTCGGTGTCCGAACACCCCCGTGTGTACACACAAGCACAAGACCAAGTGCGCACGAAAAAGATCCTGTAATCCATGTCAGAGTTCGGTGGGATATAGAAACACGAAAATACCCAGCATGCTTCCTGCGAAAGCGGCGTATGGCTGCCTAAATGGCGGGGTCAAAAGGGTCATACACGTAAAATTCCACTCATGCAAAACACCAGTGTACGTGGGAGTTTCAGCCCACGAACACAAAGAAGAAGAAGAAGAAGAATATATATATGCTGACACTCTGAGTGGGCAGCACATGCCTTTCAATGCTTTTGAGGCCACCCCGGGCGAAGACGGGCGATGACTATTCCAGAAATTTCTAGAAGCCAAGGGAGGTAACTCTTGCTTTGTTATCAAAGAAAAGGAGGTAACTCTTATCATACCAACAAACCCCATCTAAGGGTGTAGCATGATCAGTTGAACCTGATGGTCAATTATCTGGACTTTTCTCAAGAAAGGGAAGTAACTCATTCCATAAAAACCATGTAATTAGGAATTGAATATATGGTGACACTCTCAGTGGGCAGCACATGCCTTTCAAAGCTTTTGAGGCCACCCCAGGCAAAGCCGGGTCCTAAATCTCTGATATCTTTGAGAACGTTCCAAAGGAAGGGAGATAACTCAAATCAAAGAGTTTTTTTTTCACCAAACAGAGTATGTTGATGGTAACACTTTAACAATATCTCATTCTTAGAGAATATATAGAGTCGAAGTGAGAAACTCCCGGAAAAGCAGGGCCCTAACTCATAACTCATAACTCATAACTCATAACATTT
>NW_027129074.1:0-6080 GCF_037325665.1 Littorina saxatilis
CTCTCTCTCTCTTTCTCTCTAGTAGTTTATTGGTTTTAAATAATTGTGGTCTGCAGATTGATTGAGTGTGTGTTAACTGTTGGATCAGTATTTTTCTTTGTGTGTACATACTATACCTTACTTTTTACCCTTAGTCTTAGATATTTTTGTTTACCTATGGCTTTCGTGTCGGTGTGTTTGTTTGTTCGTACTCATAAACTAGTTTGCTATGTTTTTGTTGTTATTAATGTTTTGTTCATTCGTCCTTTTACCCCTTTTATGAATGATGCAGAAATTGTTGTTTTACCTTGTCTATAAGGCTTTTATTAGCTAACTAGATAATTACCCGCTTCGCCGGGTAGCCGGTGTCGCCGGGATGAAATACTTAGAGCCGTACGCCGGCTCTGCCGGGTCCGAACAATGGACCCGCCAAGCTTAGGTCCCTCCCAGATTCGTGGAATGGGAACAGCACGAAAATGATTCAGTGGCTATAATGCCATTCCTGACCATATCGAGTCCCATCCTTGTCGACGAATGTAACCGTGTTAATCACCTTTGGAGGCGAACTCCACTCAAACAGGACTGAGCAATTTAGAGCTTATCTCTAAGCCCTTTTGAACTGTTATGGCTTCTCAAAGGAAGGCCAGTACATACAAATACACAAAAGCCGCCAGACCACATCACAAACAGAACTGAACAATCCACAGGTCGTGTGTGCATTTTGGGGCTTTTGGAGGGACGATTTCGAGTTTGAATCCGTTCTTGCACATGCTCCAAAGCGTGTAACATACAATCTTGCACACGTTTGCTTTAGTAGTGGCAAAGAAGGAAAGCGTGTGACATAGAGAGATAGATGACAGTGTATTTTTCGCGTGGCTATAAATTGATTCGACCTTTGCACTTTTACAGTGAGGATAATTTACGGGTCCAATTTACGTTCTGGACACTGCGGTGACCTTCTAAAAATAGTAACAGAACGCCGGGAATATCCGAAGATGCCCCCTCATACTATAGTGCACCATACGAAGGAAGGGAGGTAAACGCTGAAAACCTGGAGAAGATAAGGAAGAGTTACTTGTAATGGTGAAATGAACACAAAAACCAAAATCGGTTCAGCGCTGCGCGCTGAGAGCACGTGTTGAAATATCTCATCGATGATATTGTGTCCGGGGTGTAGCTGAATACGGTGTCCAAATTTGAAAAAGATCCACCGAGAACTTTGGCGTTGTGATGTGGTGTAGCGGCTTTGGTGTGTCGGTATGGGGGCCCGGGTAGCTGAGGTGGAACCAAAATCGGTTCAGCGCTGCGCGCTGAGAGCACGTGTTGAAATATCTCATCGATCAGGTTGTGTCCGGGGTCTCTGTGAATAAGCCCACCAAATTTGAAGCAGATCCATCGAGAACTTTGGCCGTGCATCGCGAAGACACAGACACACAGACACAAGTCGTATATATATATAGATGACAATAAAGTGTCAAAGCGTCAAAGCGTCTCTCTGTCTCTCTCTCTCTCTCTCTTTCTCTCTCTCTCTCTCTGTCTCTCTCTCTCTCTTTCTCTCTCTCTCTCTCTCTCTCTCTCTCTCTCTCTCTCCCTCTCTCTAAGAAGCATTACGACCTTTTAATTATTCCAGCGTTCATTTGTCAATGGCTTTGACTTTCTCCTCGGGTAACCTAGGGATTTATCCGCGTCTCCCCCTCCCTCCCCCTCCCTCCCTCCCTCCCTCCCTCCCCTCTTAGTTTGCTTGTCTGTGTCATTCTTTTTATTCATTTTGTTTAGTTTCCTGAGCATTTAAATTGATTGGGGATTGGGCGGAATAAAATGGCAAATTTGGCTCATTTTTGTTTATGATTGAGATGCAACGGTATTCAGGGAGACAGACAGACAGACACACGGTGGGACACACCTGTTTTTCAATACCAGTAGACATTTTGTTAACGCAAAAACAATCCCTAACCGAATCAGATAGGGCGCAGAGAATGTTTCCAACCTACATCCTTTGAAGGGAAAAAACTGGGTTCTCTGTCTAATCGTGCCATTATCCATTTTCGGGTTTCATTGAGAGAAGATCCCCAACAGGGGTTGTCACTGCATCTGACAGATAGAATTATCTCCCCTGCGCCTCCATCTTTAAATGGCGGCATAGCGCACGCGCGTCTGATTCGATTTTCTCAAATTTTGACACGTAGATCCTACGCGCTGTACGATTGATAACAGAATCAATTATACACAGTATTGCCTGATTTACAGCAACGCGTGAATGAGTGGGTGTATGGGGAGTGGATGGATCTTTTTTGTGGTCTGTTTGTGTGTGTTGTTGTCGCTCAAGGTTAGTGCTGGAGGTGTGGGTTTCTTCTCTTTTCTGTTCTTGTCTTTTCTCGTTGTCTTCTGTTCTTAATTGTGGAGATATTGATAAGCAGCTTACAGCATAACGCAGGCTGGGGCACACCCGAGTGCATAATTGTAAGCGAATACTGGCACCCACAGTGGTTGTCGGTCTGTCTGTTTGTGTGTCTGTCCGTCTCTCTATCTTTTTCTTTCTGTCTCTTTCAGTCTGAGGTCTGTCTGTCTGTCTGTCTCTGCCTCTGACTCTGACTCTCTCTCTCCCTCTCTCTCTCCCTCTCTCTCTCTCCCTCTCTCTCTCTCTCTCCCTCTCTCTCTCTCTCTCCCTCTCTCTCTCTCTCTCTCACACACACACACACACATACACACACACACACACACATACACACACTCGCACCGACACCCCCCCCCCCCGGCACGCACACGGAGAGATGGAGAGACGAGTTATTGAACAGAAGCAAAGCAACAAAGTGTCTCTAATTTTTCCACCTCCCCAAATACTTGGAAACAAATCCCAACCCAACAAATACACCAAGTTGATAGCTCGTGGTATGTTCGTCATTTGTGTTCGTTGCTAGAGGGCACGAGGGAACATAGAGACATCTTTTGCTTGTTAAGGTCCTCACGTTGACAAATATGTCTGAGCTATCGGGGATCCTGTCCGGAACATACGGGGGGTGCTTGGAAATTCTCGAGAAGTTACATTCTGACGGCATAAACATCGTCTTTTTTTCATTATCAGCGTAAATTACTTTTAAGTTCAGATCAGAAAATATTACACTGAGGCATGCTGAGGGACACATCAGCAAAGCTTTTCTTTTTGTCAGGGTTTTTATTTTATTTTGTTTGACCGTTTACTGAATTGCTTTCTTTTCCCTCTAAATTTGTCTTTCATTTCTTTTTCTTTTCTAAATCATTCTTTCCTTGTGGGTTTTGACATACGACAGGGTTATTTTTCACTCCAAATCAAATATGGAAACAGAATTAGAGCTTAACAGGTACAAACACGTTCACGTTGTTAACAGTGTGTTTTTGTTTGTTTGTTTTTTTCTTTACTTTAATTTGCTCTTTCTTTGCTTGCTTGTTTTTCAGCAGAATACGCAAACACCAACCCTAAAAAAAAATTTTTTTTTCAAAAAAGACTGAAACTGGGGGAAACCAAAAGCGTCACAAACACACACTACCACGCATATGCGAACCATGTGCCCTCAAGACCCCTTCCTCAAAACAACTTAACTTGAAGTCCACACCTTTCTCATGCTTAATTTTTAATTGAAACTACGAATGGAGAAAAAAAAACAAAAAAACTCGACAATGTTGCCGCACGCACATACAATAAAAAAAGCTACAAACTCAAAGATCCACCAAACTGTGCCAAAGATAACCGAAACTCGGAGGCGTAAGATAGACGCGAAGAACAAGCCCCAGGCGAACGGCGGATATAGGTGTCACATCTGTTGCTGCTAATTAGTCAGAATGCCCACACTTCTAATTGTCTGCACTCGTTTTTCTCTCCAACCTACATGCTTCAGAATTCATCTCTGTCTTTAAACCTACACACGCATAAACGAATGTACGTAGGTCGATACTGTTCTTGCCATTGTCACGATGTTATTAGCAACACTTGACAAATATGGATCTACGTGTTTTGTGTGTTTTATTCTCTTGTGTCAGGTTTGGAAGGAAATTAATTGATTTTGCTAACTGGTTGCCGTAATATTTTCTTCTTCCCGTACCTGCGTTCCTTGAAAACTAGATGGATGTAGAATTGGCCAAAATGCACATGAGGACACAAACTACTGAGTGTTTTTCAACCATGCTTTCTCTCTTCGTCCAAACGTCTCTCCTTCTCTTCGACTTTTCCTTTTTGATGAAAAATTAACAAATCACAGACAGCACAAACTCTCCGCGCATGTACATAGACAGTCATTTGAGTTCAGACGTTCATTTGTCCAAGGGTTGTGTGGAATCAAGGAAAGTGCAAACATCATGGGACCGATTTCGCCCTATTAGCATGAGGATTTCAATTTCACCGAGACAAAATAATATCTTCAAGCATGTACTCTCGCAAAATCAAACATGAATGTGAAAATGTTAGAAGGTCACAACAAGAGAGAGAAAGAGAGAGAGAGAGAGAGAGAGAGAGAGAGAGAGAGAGAGAGAGAGAGAGAGAGAGAGAGACTGAGGGGGGGAGAGATAGAGAGAGACAGGGGGAGTGGTAGAGAGAAAGAGAGAGAGAGAGAGAGAGAGAGAGAGAGAGAGAGAGAGAGAGAGAGAGAGAGAGAGAGAGAGAGAGAGAGAGAGAGAGAGAGAGTAAAGTTCAAAAGTGTAGGCAAAGGTGTGCCATGGAACATTTGAAGTTTACCAAGCGTTTAATATTTATCCTTGAGAAGTAAGAGACTTGAGTCACGTAATTATAATCCCCCTGTCAGGAGGAAAAAAGGAGTGGAGCGGAAGGGGGTTCATATTAGCAAATATGGTATTATTGCGTCTTCGTTAGAGAAAGTGAGTGGTTTTCTTTAGAATTTCCAAATGTATGAACACTATCAAATCCCACATACGTTAACATTTGCTATCTAAGCACGTGTCGGATCGAGGGGAATGAATGTTGTGTATTCAAACTTCAGGTGTGCTTAGCATCATGCGCGTCACACATTTGTGTGTATTTGCCATTTGAGAGCGTGTTCTTTACGCGTGGAAAATGGTGTTTTCTTTTTGAATTTTAAAGTACTTTTGACAAACTATGTCTCTTGGTATTTGTCCGTGACATTTTATACCAAACAAGCATTACTGCAGGCAGAAACCAACTGAAGGGTGTTATGTTTTGTGGGGGAATCGTGGTCTATCAGAAAAGGATCCCCTGTTAGATGTAATTAACACTAAATTCTAAAGGTGTCATATTTGAACTTAACGATCACCACTGGTAGGGAGAATAAATAGATAGATATTTCAACCATTCATTATAGTCTGTTTAACATGATTCTACTTTACTCAAGTTCAGTGAGGTCATATAATTATATCATCAGAGTATTATAAGCCGGTCTCATAACCTACATGTAACTTACGGTTACGCGTGTCATTAACTGGGCAAAGTCCACTACGCGAAGTATACTTGGCGATGGTTGCTGCACGAAGGTACCGCACTGAATTGTTGATAAAAAGACTTGGCGATGGTTGCTGCAGGAAGGTACCGCACTGAATTGTTGATAAAAAGACTTGGCGAAGGTTGCTGCACGAAGGTACCGCACTGAATTGTTGATAAAAAGACTTCGCGATGGCTGCTGCACGAACGTACCGCACTGAATTGTTGATAAAAAGACTTCGCGAAGGTTGCTGCAGGAAGGTACCGCACTGAATTGTTGATAAAAAGACTTGGCGATGGTTGCTGCAGGAAGGTACCGCACTGAATTGTTGATAAAAAGACTTGGCGAAGGTTGCTGCAGGAAGGTACCGCACTGAATTGTTGATAAAAAGACTTCACGAAGGTTGCTGCACGAAGGTACCGCATTGAATTGTTGATAAAAAGACTTCACGAAGGTTGCTGCACGAAGGTACCGCACTGAATTGTTGATAAACAGACTTAGCGATGGTTGCTGCACGAAGGTACTGCACTGAATTGTTGATAAACAGACTTCGCGAAGGTTGCTGCACGAAGGTACCGCACTGAATTGTTGATAAACAGACTTAGCGATGGTTGCTGCACGAAGGTACCGCACTGAATTGTTGATAAACAGACTTAGCGATGGTTGCTGCACGAAGGT
>NW_027129075.1:0-8572 GCF_037325665.1 Littorina saxatilis
CCTCTAGCTGATAATCATCCTTCTTTCTGTTGTTGCTTGTCTATCCGTCTGTCTGTCTGTCTGTCTGTCTGTCTGTCTGTCTGCTTACATGCCTTTATGTCCGTCAGTCAGCCTCAGTGGCTTGTCAGCCTGTCAGTTCATTTTTCCTTACTTTTTTTTCATGCTTGCTCTTCGCTGTATGTGTATTTTGTAGTAAGGACTAGTTGTTGGAACGGACCTCATGGACATAACGCTACTTTTCTTGGAAAATGAAATGTTCGAGTTTCTGTCTAGTCTACGTGTTTGCAAGGCTGTACGTCTGCTAACCTGAGTATATGGGTTCTGCATTGAATTATTGACTGTGTTGTTTAAGGCCAAACAAAATATATATGTTGGTTTAGGGTAACATGACCCCCCAAAATAGGGTCGGTAGGTTGGCCTTTTTTTTCTTTTTTTTTTCTTTTTTTTTAAGTTCACAAAATGTATGGTTCACAAAATGTGCCAGAGTTTTTTTTGTTTTTTGTTTTGTTTTTTGAGAAATGAAGAAAAAAAAGTCTTGGGGTCGGCGGGAAAAAATAGGGTCGGTCGGGTCACCCTAAACCAACATATATTTTTGTTTGGCCAAATGAATCTTGTTGGAATGCTATTTGTCCATTGATAGATGGTTAGGCCTAAAAAAAATAGGTGTGGTTACGGTAACCCGACCTACCCTATTTTTAGGGGCCGATCCTATAACTTTTTATTACATTTGTCAAAAAAAAAAAGAAAAAAAAAAAAAAACCGAGTGCAAAAAACGCAATGAAAGCGAAAGCGCCCGTGTCGCACACTTATTTCCCTGTCAAGTAGGTTTAATTTGTACACATTAGAAAAAAAAGTTAAAAAAAAAAAAGTGATTGCCTACCTACCTACCCTATTTTTTTTGGCTATGTTACCGTAACCACACCTATTTTTTTTTGGCCTTATACCGCTAGGACTGTGTATATATATATATATATGTATGTCTGTCTCTCTGCCCCTCTCTCCGTCTGTATGTCTGTCTGTCTACCTCTCTGTCTGTCTTTCTGTCTGTCTGTCTCTCTGTCTGTCTTTCTGTCTGTCTGTCTGTCTGTCTGCCTCTATGTCTGCCTGCCTGTCTGTCTGTCTGACAGTCTGTCTGTCTCTCTGCCCCTCTCTCTGTCTGTATGTCTGTCTGTCTACCTCTCTGTCTGTCTTTCTGTCTGTCTGTCTGTCCCTCTCTGTCTGTATGTCTGTCTGTCTGTCCCTCTCTCTGTCTGTCTTTCTGTCTGTCTGTCTCTGTCTACCTCTCTGTCTGTCTGTCCCTCTCTCTGTCTGTCTTTCTGTCTGTCTGTCTCTGTCTACCTCTCTGTCTGTCTGTCCCTCTCTCTGTCTGTCTTTCTGTATGTCTGTCTGTCTACCTCTCTGTCTGTCTTTCTGTCTGTCTGTCTCTGTCTTTCAAAAATAATAAGACCGTACACACAAAAATGAGTTCAAGCAAGTTCAAGGACACTGCAAACATGAATGAACAATGTCAGGAGAATGCCAACAATGCAGGGTTTTTTTAGCGTTAGTTTTCCAAGAATGTCAGCGTATATAATGCCACTAACCGTACGCAAAACAAAATCAACAATAACCTGTTGTAAAAACAGTACGCGCGTGAGAGACACAATAGGGCCATGTACTTTCATATTAGGCCTAAAAAAAAAATAGGTGTGGTTACGGTAACCCGACCTACCCTATTTTTAGGGGCCGATCCTATAACTTTTTATTACATTTGTCAAAAAAAAAAAAAAAAAAAAAAAAAAAACGAGTGCAAAAAACGCAATGAAAGCGAAAGCGCCCGTGTCGCACACTTATTTCCCTGTCAAGTAGGTTTAATTTGTACACATTAGAAAAAAAAGTTTAAAAAAAAAAGTGATTGCCTTCCCTATTTTTTTTGGCTATGTTACCGTAACCACACCTATTTTTTTTTTGGCCTTAGCTGGAAAGTAAATTGGTATTTTATCGCATGTGGTGGTCCCCCGGAACACGCACACCATTCTTTGGTTCTCCAGCTTTTTGATGTCAAGTGTCAAACGTTTCGCAGTTGGTGTGGAACTGTCACAGTTTGATGTTTTTGTTCAAACAGTTCTGTGATAAAGGTGAACCTCCTTATTACACCCCCGGTATAGGGGTGTGTATAGGATTCGGTCGATGTGTTTGTTTGTTTGTTTGTTTGTTTGTGTGTTTGTTTGTGTTCGCATATAGATCTCAAGAATGAACGGACCGATCGTCACCAAACTTGGTGAACAGGTTCTATACATTCCTGAGACGGTCCTTACAAAAATTGGGACCAGTCAAACACACGGTTAGGGAGTTATTGGTGGATTAAGATTCTACAAGGACTTATAGAGGGACATATTAATGGTCAAAGGGAAATAACCTTCTCAGTTGGTGGCAGTGAGAATGGTAAGGACGGGGGTGTTTTTCCTACCTCGGAGGAATTTCTTGTATTATATTGGTTAAACCAAAATGGCGGATACTACTTGTTCTAGTTCATTATGTCCTGTTTTGTGTGTGTGTACAGTTCCGAATGAAAACGAGCCCCCTTCCCTTATATTCAGCGAAGGACGGGCGCAATGGCTTGGTGGTAAGACGCCGGCCTCCAAAGCGGAAGTAGGTCGTGGGTTCAAATCCCGGCCGCGCCTGGTGGGTTTAGGTGGAGATTTTACCATTTTCCCAGGTCAACTATGTGCAGACCTGCTAGCGCTTTATCCCCTTCGTGTGTACACGCTAGCACAAGACCAAAGACCATGTAATCCATGTAAGTGTTCGGTGGGTCATAGAAACACGACAATTCCAAGTACGAATCCTTTGCCGAGGTGTAACTCTGTTGTTTGTTAGTGGTCATTATAGTGATTATTATGCAGAAATGTTTGACATCCAAGCCGCGAAGGATATTTCACTCGAAAAATCAAAGTGGTCTGAATATCTGGAATCGATTTTGAGAAGAATACAGTGAAACAAATGCACAGTTTTTGAAATGAAAGAGGAACATGACTGGGTGGCCGAGTGGTAACGCACTTGCGCTCGGAAGCGAGAGGTTGCGTGTTCGACCCTGGGTCAGGCCGCAATTTTCTCCCCCCTTTCCTAACCTAGGTGGTGGGTTCAAGTGCTAGTCTTTCGGATGAGACGAAAAACCGAGGTCCCTTCGTGTACACTACATTGGGGTGTGCACGTTAAAGATCCCACGATTGACAAAAGGGTCTTTCCTGACAAAATTGTATAGGCATAGATAAAAATGTCCACCAAATACCCGTTTGACTTGGAATAAAGGCCGTGAAAGGTGAATGCTCGCCTAATAGGCTACTGAGCTTTACTGGCCGATGTGAATGCGTTATATATTGTGTGTAAAAAATGTCTGTTTGTCTGTCTGTCTGTAAAAAATTCCATTTCAAACGGCAGAAATTAATATGTAAGCGCCAAGGGCTATATCTAGATTAGGCGCATCAAAAATGATCACAATAATAATAATAACAATTTAAGTACCGAAGGGTCTCAAATGAGCTGTACATCGGCTAGAAAAACGGTCTCAGCTCATTGCCCTAATAAACCGATGAATATGTATGCTCCCGTTGGATCGTACAATGTGCCCAACAGGGGGTCATGAAATGCCAATAGAGCATTGTGGACTTTATCCTGCGACTGACCCTTTAATTGACCCGGTCAACGAGGTGGTCAAGGCACTTGACAACTTCTACAAACGTGAAAGAAAACATGTCCTGTTAAAACCCAATTATCACTGAGTGGCCATTGTCCGAGCACGAGGTGCCGTAGTAAAGCCTTGTGGCCTCAGGCAGTGCCGGTCAGCCTACCGGACAAGAGATTATGTGGCCAAACACTAGGTTTCGTAACACCTTACGGTTTCGCTCGAGTGTGAATAAGAAATGTACATACATGTATGAACTTCACCTTGTTTTCGTCTTTGGGAGGACGGGAGGTTTCTATGTGAGATGTTATATCCGATTTGCATTCTGTTCGTTGCTGCGCTTTGAAAGTCTGCGTGTATATGTGTGTTAGTGTGTGTGTGTGTGTGTGTGTGTGTGTGTGTGTGTGTTAGTGTGTGTGTGTGTTAGTGTGTGTGTGTGTTATAGTGTGTGTTAGTGTGTGTGTGTGTGTGTGTGTGTGTGTGTGTGTGTGTGTGTGTGTGTGTGTGTGTGTGTGTGTGTGTGTGTGTGTGTGTGTGTGTGTGTGTGTGTGTGTGTGTGTGTGTGTGTGTGTGTGTGTGTGTGTGTGTGTGTGTGTGTGTGTGTGTGTGTGTGTGTGTGTGTGTGTGTGTGTGTGTGTGTGTGTGTGTGTGTGTGTGTGTGTGTGTGTGTGTGTGTGTGTGTGTGTGTGTGTGTGTGTGTGTGTGTGTGTGTGTGTGTGTGTGTGTGTGTGTGTGTGTGTGTGTGTGTGTGTGTGTGTGTGTGTGTGTGTGTGTGTGTGTGTGTGTGTGTGTGTGTGTGTGTGTGTGTGTGTGTGTGTGTGTGTGTGTGTGTGTGTGTGTGTGTGTGTGTGTGTGTGTGTGTGTGTGTGTGTGTGTGTGTGTGTGTGTGTGTGTGTGTGTGTGTGTGTGTGTGTGTGTGTGTGTGTGTGTGTGTGTGTGTGTGTGTGTGTGTGTGTGTGTGTGTGTGTGTGTGTGTGTGTGTGTGTGTGTGTGTGTGTGTGTGTGTGTGTGTGTGTGTGTGTGTGTGTGTGTGTGTGTGTGTGTGTGTGTGTGTGTGTGTGTGTGTGTGTGTGTGTGTGTGTGTGTGTGTGTGTGTGTGTGTGTGTGTGTGTGTGTGTGTGTGTGTGTGTGTGTGTGTGTGTGTGTGTGTGTGTGTGTGTGTGTGTGTGTGTGTGTGTGTGTGTGTGTGTGTGTGTGTGTGTGTGTGTGTGTGTGTGTGTGTGTGTGTGTGTGTGTGTGTGTGTGTGTGTGTGTGTGTGTGTGTGTGTGTGTGTGTGTGTGTGTGTGTGTGTGTGTGTGTGTGTGTGTGTGTGTGTGTGTGTGTGTGTGTGTGTGTGTGTGTGTGTGTGTGTGTATGTGTGTGTGTGTGTGTGTGTGTGTGTGTGTGTGTGTGTGTGTGTGTGTGTGTGTGTGTGTGTGCTGCTGCTACAGATGAATATGATGATGGAACTTTATTTTACAATAACAGAGATTTGAATCTACGCCTTTTCAAAAAAACCTGTCCTTACATCTAATACAAAATCCTAATCAATGATAAGAACACACACACAAGCAAACAAACAATCAACTAAAAAATCCAAAAGCCATCAACAAGTCCGCAAAACATGCAAAATGTTGATAGAAGCAATACATATAAAGCACATAATAAGGCACACAAAAAAAAAGGTCTGTTTACGGTAACCCGACCGACCCTAGTTTTTTCGCGCGACCCTATACTTTTTTTTTGGCATTTGGGGGAGAAAAAAAATCTTGTTTTTTTGCAAAATAACGTAAAAATATGGTTTTTTGGAGAAAAAAAAAGAAAAAAAAAATCCCGACCTACCGACCTTATTTTTTTGGCCTATGTTACCGTAAACAGACCTATTTTTTTTTGGCCTAACAACGATTTTGAAGTAGCTGACAGTACCGCAATGTTACCAACGCTGACATTATGAGTTATTTCTAATATGCTGACTGTTAGCAAATGATAACAAGACATGTCGAGAAAAAAGATATCAAGCATGAGCCTTTTAGGCGAATGCTGATATCATCGTTTGTGAGACATGTCTGTTATCATTTGCTAACAGTCAGCTGATATCTTTTTTCTCGACATGTCTTGTTATCATTTGCTAACAGTCAGCATATTAGAAATAACGGTTTTATTACCGTTTAATTCGACCAAAAGAAATTTCGAAGCAACTCCGCGAATTAGACAGAACAGCCGCAATGGGAACTGGAGCGCTTCTACCTTATTAATTATGCCTGTCAGTCAAAGAATTCTCGTGACCCGAGTCGGCCAATCAGAGTAACACACCAGACGTGATGAATATTCACAGGTCAAATGCCTTTGACACACAACAATCTCACAAGATAAACCATGTTGAACATGCGTTTCGGTTGCTTCTCGTTGAACAGAGAGCGACAGATTTAGAACCGACTCCAGACGGATGGGAAATGACGTAAAGATACATTTGATGTAAAGCGAGTGGCGCAATTTCACTTGATTTTTCCTAACTTTGATCATTTAGATTTCAAGCGAGCGGTCGACATTGCACACTCAGACGATGGGCGGTGCCTTGCTGTTCCGTTACGCACCCACCGACAAAACTTGCTTTTCGGTATTTTTTAGATAAAGAGAGTATTACCTGACAGTATTTGAAGTGTCATTCTTTAGAATAAATCACGCTGATACTGTTGAATTACATTTTTACTTTGTCTTGTTAATTTTTAGCGTGATAAGCAAAAAGGGTCCCTGCCTGAACGTTATAACATTTAGAGGGTCACCTAGAATCCGTCCTGATTGGTCAAAAAGGTTGGTTGTCTGAATCTGTTGACAGTAGACGGACAGACAGGAGCAACAGATTCAGACAACCAACCGCAAGATCCACACGCTACAGAAATTCGTTCATTCCATCTGCAATTCACATCTTCAATTCTCAGGTGGGGCGGTAGATGCTGGTGTTGTCGCTCTGATGCACGGGGTCAGTGTTCTGTATTGTTTCAGTATTGTTGATTTTGTTTTGCATTCTACTCTCTTAATCTTAGACAATATGTGATAACCGGCAAGGTGCTGACTTTCTTTTGTGCATTGTTGATGGTGAATGCATGTTAATTTATTTTTAATATACTTTCTTATGTGATAACCAATGTGCTATATTTTCTCAGGACAAAGAACAAATGTTTATTTTGAATGTTTTATGTATGTTATTATTACGGACACAAACGCTCAGCAATGTAATTTCTCTTTTAGAGATTAATAAAGTTATTGTATTGTATTGTATTGTATTGTATTGTATATGGGGCACTGAATTGGTAATAATACTAAATGACATGCTGATATAGTTCTAGCAAAAGTACTCATGGTTACACTAAGTGTGTTCAAAGGGGAACACCGTTAGTTTAGAGTTAGTTAGTTAGTTATAGTTAGTTAGTTAGTTCGTTATTTAGTTAGTTAGTTATATTTAGTTAGTTAGTTAGTTAGTTATAGTTAGTTAGTTAGTTAGTTAGTTAGTTAGTTGTTGCTTTTTGGGTCCAGCGGATCATGTAGGCCAAATCAGGACCCCACAAGTTAACATTACACATATTTAAATTAAACCAATTTTACTAAACAAAATTAGGAACGTCACCCGAAGGGTTAATTTAGAGTGTTAAAATGCCCAGGTCATTGAGCCGGTCAGTGTTGACGGTCTTGGTGTCTTTTATGACACAGTCAGTCGGAGTCCTGCGGAGATGGCCAGTTGCCCTTGAAGAGAGGGAGTTAAAGAGACGTTGGACACGTATGGTCAAGCTTGCGGGTGGTCAAGTTTGGTGACAGCTTGGAGGAAGTTTGACCGCTAGAATGTGTGTACACGCTAGTTGTTGTTACTTTGCCTAGAACTGTGTGATTTGATCTTGTTTATAAACAAACTAAGAGTTAATAACAAAGAGAGATTAAATAACATAAGATTTTTTTTTAATATATACGAGGGTTGTGATATAAGCAGTTGCTGCTGGGTTTTTTTTTTAATCAGCCCTCACCCATGAGGGAAAAAAACACACACACAGAAACCAACACATCTAACGGTAACAATTAACGCATTATATCACACTCATTTGCAATTAAACTCCTCCGAAAGCGGCGTATGGCTGCCTAAATGGCGGGGTAAAGACGGTCATACACGTACAAGCCGTGGGAGTTTCAGCCCATGAACGACCAAACAAACAAACAAACAAACAAATTTGCAATTAAACAAGGTGTCATTTTTGTTTCGACAATCCTGAAGATCCGTTGTAACATTTGAAATGTCACATATCAAGAGAAAGAGAGAGTGACAAGGCTGTATATAACGAGGGCACAGGCCTAGATTATGCTGAGTGGTTTTTGCATCTGTCCCTCGCCCTTCTTCTTCTTTTGCGTTCGTGGGCTGAAACTCCCACGTACACTCGTGTTTTTGCACGAGTGGAATTTTACGTGTATGACCGTTTTTACCCCGCCATCCAGGCAGCCATACGCCGCTTTCGGAGGAAGGCCCTCGCCCTAAAGAGGAAACTAATCTACTGAAATAAAATTTAAAAAAAAGAAAGGTAAGTTGTTGGAACGTTTAATTTGACAAAACAAAACGAAACGTTCACAAATATATCGACCCGACGGTCTTTTAAGTGCACAGACAAACAATAAGTTTTTTATCAGTATTGTCGGTATGTTACATGTCCGTCTGTCGGTTAGGTCCTAATGTTGTATGTCTTGTATACTTGCCATTTACATATTTATTATACATGTTGAAGGATGAATGAAAATACATTGTAGACGGATGCATGTTATGGATTAAAAGCCCCACGATGATGTGCTTGGCAAATAAAAAAATAAAAAAATAAAAAAATTAAAAAAATAAAAAACAATAAGTGGACAAAACTTAGCTTGGCGAAATGTGTGGCAGCTTTCTAGGAAGT
>NW_027129076.1:0-10000 GCF_037325665.1 Littorina saxatilis
ATTAAGTATTTAGGAATATTATTTTCAACTCGACTCAGTTTCACTGCTGCCTGTAGCGATCTCTCAAGCCGGGCCAAAAATGCTCTGATGTGTATTATACAAAGATTATCTGTGCTTAATAATAATAGTTTGAATGTTTTTTTGAAGTTGTTTGACTCCCAAGTACAACCGATAGTACAGTATGGTGCTGAGATATGGGGACTAGATAAGGCTGCTCTGCAGTGTGAAAAAGTTCATTTATTTGCATTGAAGAAGTTCTTAGGAGTCCGAATGCGAACACCTAATGACCTAGTATATGGCGAGACAAACAGATATCCAATATATTTGAATTCTATTTTAAGATGCGTAAGCTATTGGTTGAAACTGTTAAACATGGAGGCGCACAGACTTCCTCGTAAATCATATGAAATGTTGTATAAAATGGATGAGAGTGGTAAAAAGAACTGGGCCTCAAGTGTTCGTTGTAAATTGTATGAGTATGGTTTTGGTTTTGTGTGGTTGAATCAGGGCGTTGTTAATGAAAAAGATTTTTTGTGTGTTTTTAGGGAAAGGTTGGTCGATTGCAGATGGCAAGAGTGGGATTATCATATACAAAATAGTGATAGATTTGCTGTTTATCGGACATTTTGTACTGTACATGACATTAAACCCTATCTTTTGTTGAATATGGATAGACATCTAAAGTTTATTATGACTAGGTTTCGATTAGGTATTTCAGAAATTGCTGTGCATTCTAACCGATATAAAAAAAAACATAATGCCGATCAGTTGATGTGTCCTCTTTGTAAAGAAAAGCAAGAAGATGAAGTTTTTTGTTGTCCATACTTAAACAGATTAAGAGAAAAATGTATCCCATTTAAATATTATAAAACCCCAAGCACTTTTAGACTTAGCCTGCTCCTGGCCTCACCTCAAGAAACTGTTATCAGAAATGTATCCCTGTATTTGTATAAAGCCTTGAAATTAAGAGATGTTGTAACCTCGTAGTTAAAGACCGTGTAATATATGTTTTATTCTGTAGTGTTGTGCGATTATTATGATATTATTTTGTACCTTTTCTGCAACTGATGAGTTATATTATTTGCAACGTGAACCGTTTGTTCACACTCATTCATAAGGGGTTATGGCCTATTGAATAAATTATCTGCGTCTGCGTCTGCGTCTCTCTCTCTCTCTCTCTCTCTCTCTCCGTGTCTTCCTGTGTCTGTGCCTGTCAGTCTGTCTGCCTGCCCCGCCCCTCCTCCCCTATTATCTCTCTTCTCTCTCTCTCCCTCTCTCTCACTCTCTCCCACCACCCACCCCTTTCTGTCTCTCCCCTACCCCTCCCCAGTATTCTCAACCTTTGCTCTCAGTGCCTTCCCCAAAGTCGTTCGCTTGCAGTTTGCAAAAGACCCATCAACCTTGCACCGAATTGCTTGACTATTGTCTCCATGTAGCCTCTACACCCAAACCTCGCCCACGAATCAAGACTATAAACGTCCCTCTTTAGTCGATACCAAATTCCAGCGGCGCTATCGCGATTCCAACAACGAAAAAGAAACAATTCTTTTCTTATTGTTTAGGAGTCTTATTTCCGCAGTTCTTGTATTTCCGGAGTTTTTCCTTTCCCCGAGGGCTGGTTTTTGTCCCCCATTCTCTTCTGGGTTTTTTTCGGATGTTTTTTTTTCTGTTGGCGCAATAGTCTTTTAAACATTATCGCTTCCCCCACATCGACTTCAAAGTCGTTTTGTGAATGCTGATAAAAAGCAAGTTCAAAAAGGTTTCGAAAGAAGGAAAAAGACAGTCTTGCTGGACGCAAAGGCTTTAATTGTGTAATGGATTTCCTCTGTAAAAATGGTAGCGACTGATTGAAATCAATAAGTGTTGAAAAGGCGAAAAGTTCTTAATCCAGCTTGTGGGTTGGTTTTGTTGAGTGGGATTGATATTGTAGGTTGTGCATGTGTGGCTGTCAGAGATTAAAGCGCGCGCGCGCGTGTGTGTGTGTGTGTGTGTGTGTGTGTGTGTGTATGTGTGTGTGTGCGTGTGTGTGTGTGTGTGTGTGTGTGTGTGTATGTGTGTGTGTGTGTGTGTGTGTGTTTTAACAATTTTCAGATTTTTAATGACCAAAGTCATTAATTAATTTTTAAGCCACCAAGCTGAAATGCAATACCGAAGTCCGGCCTTTGTCGAAGATTGCTTGGCCAACATTTCAATCAATTTGATTGAAAAATGAGGGTGTGACAGTGCCGCCTCAACTTTTACAAAAAGCCGGATATGACGTCATCAAAGGTATTTATCGAAAAAAAAGTCCGGGGATATCATTCCCAGGAACTCTCATGTCAAATTTCATAAAGATCGGTCCAGTAGTTTGGTCTGAATCGCTCTACACACACACACGCACAGACAGACAGACAGACAGACACACACACACACACACACACATACACCACGACCCTCGTCTCGATTCCCCCTCTATGTTAAAACATTTAGTCAAAACTTGACTAAATGTAAAAACGAGAGATAGAAAGAGGAGGTAGAGAGAGAGGAGGGGTGGGGGGGGGGGGGGCGGGCGGCGGAGAGATACAGAGAGACAGAGACACCGAGAGACAGAGACAGACTCGGAAATAGAGACAAAGAGGGAGGAAGACAATCATTGTTGAACGACAATGGCATGTTTGATTATTTTTCTTTGTCGCCTCTTATTATCCAGGCGTGCATATTGACACGCGGATGCTAACTACCGGGAATTTGTTATCTTGCATCTCTTCATTTCTTGTCAAAACAAATTGTGTAGGGCAGTTTAAACAGAGGGTCCCGTGAAAACAAACACACGACTGAGTCCTGCGCGGAACAACACTGTCATTACCGTCACCCCGTGACCGACATGGCGCTTTGATTTTGGATTTTTCCCTTCCCTTTTAATTTCTTATTCTTTATTTATTTTCATTTTTTTCTACGCTTGACATTTTTTGATTTTTCTCTTCCTTTGTTCCTTTTTGTGCACGCTTATTTCTTTCCATTTTTCCATCTTAAAAAAACCACACAATTAAGAAGCTTTGAGAGGAAGCGCGGAAGAGGTGTTTGTTGTTGTTGTTGTTGTTGTTGTTGTTGTTGTTGTTGTCATATCTAACAAAGGGGACATTACTTTAACAGTATTTTTTGCGACATATACGCAGAGCGCACATAGTATTTTTTTCCAATCCGTGTCTGGAGAAGGGGACATTACTCCCACAGTGAGAGTTTGTGTGTGCTGAATGTGTTGAGTTAATTGTTGGCATTGTTATGTATTTTAAGGAGGGCCATGTAAAGACAAACAAACGACTGAGCATGAGGCCTGCGCGCTCCAACATTGTCATCACTGTCACTCCGTGGCCGACATGGTGTTTTGTAATTTTCGATTTTTGTGCTTTTTTCTTAGTCTTAATTTTTTGGTTTACCAATTATTTCTTTTATTTTTCTGTTTTTGTTGTTGTTGTAGTAATGTTAATGTTTTTCAAGAAGTTTTTTACGGGAAAGTGGAAAGCTCAAGGAAAGGAAACGCTGAGTATACGTTACTCCATTATTGGCGGAGGTCGTTATTCCACCCGTGTCGTTCGAACAGGACATTTGGCTTCCAGCGTTGTTTTTGCTAATACATAGTTGGAGGGGGTTAAGGACAGGTTGGAAGAAACGCTGAGCCTTAAAGGTGCATGTCATTCTTGAGTAAGTGTTCATGTTCATAACCCCTAATCTATTCAGACTTTTTCAAGGAATATGAACATTATTCGACTTAAAATAATTATATGTCATGTCTCAACCGCCTTGCTGCTTTCTGTGCGGAGTTGGAATAAACGATGTTCGGAAATAACTCTGTCACTAAGTTTGTATGGTTTGTGGAAGAGTTAGACTCCCTTGTTTTCCATAGAAACACCGAGCCGGCAAGCCTACATTTCCACGTGTAGTTTGTCTCAATGTTTCTATGAAAAAGCAAAGCATAACAAAGGAACAAATAAACTGTCCTACGACCCATACAAACCCGACAGTTATTTCTGGAATTCGTCTATTACTTTAGAAAAAGCACCTATCTATGTCAAAATATGTTTAAAATAGTTCAGCAAAACAAACACACACAAAATACAAACAAACCCACACAAAAAAATACCAAAAAAACACCTCTCTGAATGCATCCACATTGTTTTTTGTAAGTCCAAGTGAGAGTATGCTATACAATGCAATTACTGAGTACATGTATTTAGATACAATGCTATATATAATGTTGTAGTGTTTCGTGTGTGTTAATGTTACATACATGTACATGCACCACTAACGCAATTTCTTCATGTGAGATAATACATGCAGTTAGCTTGATTTGATTTGATTTGATTTAAATCTCCGTAAAAGCATGGACACATCTCTTGGAGTGCACGTGATGACGAGTGCCGGAAGACATTTACTTGAGAGGGGATAGTGTGGGGGAAGAAGGTTATTACATCCGTGGCGTGAGAACAGGACATTTTCCTCTCACCATTTCGCTCACACAATTCGTGAAGCGTTAAGAACCGATAGAAAGCAGAGCTCTGTCTTTAAATCCTAAATTCTGGTTGATGTAAACAAGATTTTATTCCCAGAACATGGGGTTGCATGTATAGTACATTAGGGACAATTGGCACCACGCGACAAGCTAAGCTTATACTAAGTGTGGTTACATCTTTACATCTAAATAGGAATTATTTTTTCTAAATTCTAAGTTCTAGTTACTCAAAGTTCAGTTTATAGTTCTGTCTCTAACTTGGACTTGGCTGGAACAGGTCCAAATTTATCAAATGACATAATGAGTTTTTTTATATCTTATGTTTTATGTATATTTCTCTTTTTACATTCAGTCAAGTTTTGACTAAATGTTTCAACATAGAAGGGGATTCGAGACGAGGGTGGTGACGTATGTGTGTGTGTATACATCGATTCCGAAAAAACTGCTGGACCAATCTTATTGAAATTTCACATGAGAGTTCCTGGGTGTAATATCCCCAGACATTTTTTTATTTTTTCGATAAATATCTCTGATGACGTCATATTCGGCTTTTTGTGAAAGTTGAGGCCGCACTGTCACGCCCTCATTTTTCAATCAAATTGATTGCAATTTTGGTCAAGCAATCTTCGACGAAGTCCGGACTATGGGATTGCATGTCAGCTTTGGAGCTTAAAAAACAGTTAATAAGTTAGCTATTTAAAGTTGTCATTAAAATCAAATTTTTACTAACAGATTTAAAAATGAATGCATCATATTCCTCAATTTCTCCTGAATCCAAAAAGATATACATTGATATGTTTACTCTAAAAATGTGCTCAGAGTTACAGAAAATAGGTTAAGTAAGTAATGCGTTCACATATGGCATTCCATTTGTCAAATAATTATTTGGATACTTTTTCATGGTTTTTTCACCAGTTTTAGCTAAATAATCATTATTTAGAAGCTCATGTGCTAAATAAGTAATTGTTTATAAACAATGTAAAACAATTCTAAATAATGTTTTGTTTACGTAAACCATTCATTATTTACCTAAACAATTCATTGTTTACGTAAATAATTCATTGTTTACGTAAATAATGATTTATTTAGCAACATTGCTGATTGTTTACAAACAATGTAATATACGTCTAAATAATATATTGTTTACGTAAACAATATATTATTTAGACTTATATTACATTGTATTACCTTAAACACCCTTTCTCTAGTCAGTTTGAGCACAACGTGACATAGTTGAACACTAGTGTGTGCCACTTTTGCTATAAATACAATTATACACCATGTCACACAGTGTTGAAAACGGGTAACAAAAAGGATGTTTAAAAGTGGAACACTTCAGTGGAGAGTGTATTAGCTTCATACCGCCAGGTGCACTAAATGTTTTGAAAACACTTGACGCGACTTGTTTTGACTTTCGCTTTGTTTTTGTCACTGCAGTTTTTAAATGTAAGTTTATTTGTACTGTTGACATTCAAGTCTCTCTCCCTCTCTTTCTCTCTCTGCCTTTGTCTCTGTCTCTCTCTCTGTCTGTCTGTCTGTCTGTCTCTGTCTGTCTGTCTGTCTGTCTGTCTCTCTCTCTCTGCTCTCTCTGTCTCTCTCTCTGTCTCTCTCTGTCTCTGAAAGTTTTGTTACTTCTTTTCCACCCCTCTCCAGCCACGCCATCTCCCCTGCACACTTCTTTAGTCTATTTCTATGCTTTCGGCCTCTCTCTCTCCCTTTCTCAAAGCTTCATGACCTCCTCCTCCCCTTGCTCCTATCACCCCCCCTCCCCCCGCCGCCCATCTTCAATCAAACCTTTTTTTACTTTCAATTCGTCTGTTCCCGCACATTTCTTTAGTCTATTTCTATGTCAGTTTTTTTGGCTCTCACCTCCTCCCTCAAAGCTGATCACCTACCCCCTCCGTCTGTTAGCCCCTCCCCCACCCCTTTCAACCAAACCCTTTTGGTCTTTCACTTTTTCCTTGCCTGTGCATTTCTTTGGCTCTGGCCGTTACCGTAACTCATAGTTTTGTGGCCGCATGGTTCATTTCCGCCATTTTTCATATGCGCGCGCCTAAATCATGGCGAATTGTATGGGTCGTTCATACACGCCAAGGGGAATCACTCGCAACAAGGGGCCATAACCCTACGTTTGGGGATGCCAAGGGGGGCAATCTGGCCCGGAAGAGAACACATCACACACCACTGGTGCCAGAGTTACTCATCCTGATTTTCTTTAGTGGTAGGAGAACTTTTTGTGCTTCCCTGTTGTGTGAAAAGAGCGGAGGGCTTTTTGAATGCATGTCCTCATTTCATCCCTCTTTGTTGGTAAGCCCTCACACTCCGTCATTGTGTCTTCCTGGCATTCCGAGTCTTTCTGTCTATCTGTCTCTCTCTGTCCTGTCTCCCTCTTTCTAGCTCACTTTCTCTGTCTGACTCTCTCCTGCTCTGTCTTTGACTCTGTGTCTGTCTTACTCTCTGTCTCTGCCTCTCTTTCTATCTCTCTCTATCTGCCTTTTATCTGTCTTTCTCTGTCTCTCTCCTCCTCATCTCCCTCCTCCTCCACACCCCCCCCCCTCCTCCACCCCTCTCTGCCCAGCTATGCCTACATATCAACTCCGTCTTTCTTCAGTCGTGAAGTATAGTCCATTTCCTTCCCGCGGTCTTTAGAAGAATCGTGTTCATTTGTCACATCCAGTGTGCCCTTTCTGCAGAGAACAGATGATTTACTGATTCTTCTCTTCATTGACGAACGCAGGTTCATCGTTTTGTGTGGGGAACGAGAGAAACTATGTGTCACTGTCCGAAGCACTCTTCCGTTCGGTTCTCACTGTGGCGTTATGATGTATGCATGCATGATCTTTCAATAGGGGTATACATCATTGGCTGACTATTGTGTTTGATTGGGTGGTGTGATGATTTAGTGTTAGCTGCTGGTACTTATGGAAGAGCTACACTGCGAGTTTGATGTATTCGGCTTGGTGACGATGACAAAATGTAGTCCGCTTCTGCTTTGAAATCACTTTTCACAGATGACTGTACTGCGTGCTCTTTTGCGTGTAATTTTCAATTGAGTTGCTGAAGATATTACGCAGCTGATACATGGAAATAGCTAAAGTGCGTGGTGTGGTTTTTTGTGGTTTTTTTTTTTCATTTGACCAGTTTTTATTGCCCTTTCATAGTGTCAAATAACAACAAAACAACGAATGAAACAGGATCAAAAGACAGCTAGCCCCTTCACACCATTGTTAAATCAACATTATTTTCAGTACAGACTCCATTACCAAGCCATTTTTGTCTCCACAAGATATATAATTCACAACATTCACCTTGGATCGCTGATTAAAGATACAAATCTCAAGTTTATCCACATGGTGCGAACACTTGTAAAAGTATCAAACTGACACACTCAAACATTTTTTTTTTCTTTAATATTTTTTTCCTTTTTTTTATTTATTTTTTTTTACAACACATTATACATTACATCACAGTTCACATCGCCACATACATACATACAACCTGCATAAAAAAGAATGATCTAGAAAAGAGAGAGAAGTAAAGAGAGAGAGGGGGAAAGTTAAAGAGGCACTGTATAGGACTGTTTGACTACAACAACTACTGGACCCTTAAATAATATTGATTACTACAAGATTCAAGTTTACAACAGAATATATATCAAGATACTGTTAACGAATTAGGGAGGAGGAGTAGAGCCTAGTACTGGACAATTTTCATGAAACCAGGTTAGAATATGGTTGCCAGAGGCGGTCAAACTTATCTTCTGCTAATCCCCCCTTGTACTTTTCCAATAAATATCTACTTTTCAAAAATTTCAAGAATATCGGAAGCATCGGTCTTTCAGAGTTCCATTTACATTTGTAAATATAAAATTTGGCCAGTAAAATAATGAAATCTAAGGCTTTATCAGTGAACATATTTTCCTGAACTCCAAACAATACCACCGCTTCCGAAAACCGGAAATTAGTAACATGATAACAACTATTATTTAACAGTTCCTGTAGTTCCTGCCAAAACCTGTTAATATGCTGGCAATGCCACATCAAATGATTAATTGTTTCTTCCTCATTGTTACAAAACGAACAATTAGAAGATTCAACAATTTTTTTCAGAAATAAGTAGCGGTGTGTTTGTTATAGCGTCGATATTTAGTTTGTTGTGGTATCGTGATAGTTACAAGACTCTGCTAGCAGGGCAGAATATACCTGCGCAGTTTTAGCGGCACAGACGACGCACTGCATATTATTGATGCTGCGATAAGGATTATGACCAGTACTTGGCCTGTTTTCCTTTCACGCAACGTGTAGCGGGCTGGGATAAGCCTGCAGTGAGTCGTCGGTCCTGCTGAAGTTACATAATTATGTGAGCGGAGCCCCTAATAGTTACAAGACTGCTTATCGAGGAGGGTACTGCATGTGTACTCTTTCGTTGGGTTATTACAAATGTAGTTCTAATAAAGACTTAAATACGATTAACGTTGTAAAAGGCTGTACAGATCCGCCGTACTTTCTTTTGTTTGGATGTTGTTTCCCTGGGGATGAAATAATGTACAATGCTGATACTCTTTTGACTTGTTATCGGTACCTGAACGTGTGTGTTTGCGTGCGTGCGCGCGTGCGTGCGTGCGTGCGTGCGTGCGAGCCTTCGTTTATATCAAGCACTTCAATGTGATCTGAACGTCTTTTTAAACAGTGCTTTCAACAGCTGCCGAAATCCGAAAGGTAAATTATGCGTCGATCGAATCGATAGAAAACAAGTCGCGTGAAGCGATATAACAACATTCAGTCAAGCTGTCGGCAATAAAGTAACAGATAAACACAATAAACAGTCATCACCGAGACTATATTTAAGATAGTCTCGACTAACCACACCCAAAAATAGAGACGGGTCACGCTCGTCTCCGGGTAGCGTGCAAACGCAGTACTTACTTAACCTATTTTCTGTCATTCTGAGCACATTTTTAGAGTAAACATGACATATCTATATATTTTTGAATTCAGGAGAATATGAGAAATACAATGCAATCAATTCATATGTTTGCGAAAAATCGATTTTAATGACAACTTTAATGAGCTAACTCATTAATTCATTTTTAGGCCTCCACGCTGAAATGCAATACCAAAATCCGGGCTTTGTCGAAGATTACTTGACGAAAGTGTCAACCAATTTGGTTGAAAAATTAGGGCGTGACAGTGCTGCCTCAACTTTCACAAAAAGCCGAATATGACGTCATCAAAGACATTTATCGAAAAACTGGGAAAAAAAAAACCATCCGGGGATATCATACCCACGAACTCTCATGTGAAATTTCATGAAGATCAGTCCAGTAGTTTTCTCTGAATCGCTCCACACACACGCACACACACACACACACACACACACACACACACACACACACATACACACACACACACACACACACACACACACACACACACACACATACGCCACCACCCTCGTCTCGATTCCCCGTCTATGTTTAACACATTTAGTCAAAACTTGACTAAATGTAAA
>NW_027129076.1:17500-24990 GCF_037325665.1 Littorina saxatilis
GTTTGAGAAGTAGTGTTTTATTTTTCTAAACGATGTAAGTTATTTGTATCAATCTGAAACGTTATGGGAACACGAAAGCTGTCTTAAAAATGGTCGTTTGCCCATGCAATAGCATTATGCTTCTTCTTTTCGGGGCTTGCATCGACGCCTCCTAATAACTCGCAAAAGAACAGCCTGTGCAGAAAAATCCTCTCTGTTAGACATCCCCCCCCCCCCTCTACCCCGAATTTATTAAGACGCCAACCTCCCCTTTTAAAGATTCTGCTTTCTCAGATGTTCTGCTCATTACATCTGTAAATGGTGCTTCGACTTTAAGACTGCATTTCTTGTTAGACTTGGTTTTCTCAGATTCTAGGTTACCTTATAAAGAAGAGCAAGCGGGTTTGGCGGTGGGGGGGAGGGGGGGGGGGGTGGAGCTATTAATGTACACTTGACGGTTGTTTCTAACGTTTTTGCCTTGTTACGAACCAAGGAATTATGAGACTACCTCTCAGTAAAGAGGGTATTGTGTTGAATTTTACGACTGGGCGTGTTAATGAATACTAGTGTCGTTGTAAACTATCGCCCAGGGGTTTATCGCTTCAAGGTCTCCTCTTGCAGCTACTATATAAAAGTTGCTAGAGTTTTTTTAAGAGACATTTGATATCGGACTCACAGAATTCCGCTTTATTAATGCCTGATGGTTTATTTTGATCTTTAACTTTTGCTTTAATGAGCGATTCTTTCAGTTGCTGCCATCAAAAAACAACAACACGTTTTGCCATCTCCTAGCTGTGATGTGACTAACAACCGCTGTTGCAATGCTTTTGACACTAAAGATGTTGTGTTAAAATATTATTATTATTTATTATTATTATTATGGGGAGCTTATATAGCGCGAACCACAACTGTGCTCTCCGCGCTTTACATATTAATTTCTGCCGTTTGAAATGGAATTTTTTTTTACAGACAGACAGACAAACAGACATTTTTTACACACAATATATAACGCATTCACATCGACCAGCAAACTTCCTATTAGGCGAACATTCACCTTTCACGGCCTATTATTCCAAGTCAAACGGGTATTTGGTGGACATTTTTATCTATGCCTATACAATTTTGCCAGGAAAGACCCTTTTGTCAATCGTGGGATCTTTAACGTGCACACCCCAATGTAGTGTACACGAAGGGACCTCGGTTTTTCGTCTCATCCGAAAGACTAGCACTTGAACCCACCACCTAGGTTAGGAAAGGGGGGAGAAAATTGCGGCCTGACCCAGGGTCGAACACGCAACCTCTCGCTTCCGAGCGCAAGTGCGTTACCACTCGGCCACCCAGTCCTCAATACAATTCTGACGATTGTATAACAGGCTGAATTAGAGATTCTTTTAACAGTTGATCACACATAGAAGTGTGAATAAATGAATGACTGTCTTAATGAATAAATGAATGAAGGAAAAAATGAATGATTGAATGAATGGATGCATAAATGAATGAATAAATGAATGAATTCATAAACAAACGATTGCATAACAGGGTCTATACGAAGTATCTAACAGTTGCACAAAATAATAGAAGTACATGTATGTTATGAATGAATGAATGAAGGAGTCAATGAAAGGATGAACGATTGACTGAACGAGTGTCTGTCTATCTGTCTGTCTGTCTGTCTGTCTGTCTGTCTGTCTGTCTGTCTGTCTGTCTGTCTGTTTCTCCTCTCTCTTTCTTTCTCTCTGAGCGAGGGCAGAAATGAACGAACGAAGGAGCGAAAGAACGAACGAACGAACGAACGAACGAACGAACGAACGAAAGTAAGAAAGAAAGAAATAAAGAGCGAAAGAAAGAAAGAAAGAAAGAAAGACAGAATCTGTCAGAGAGGCAGAGACACATACAAACAAACAAACATCGATTCAGACAAACTGAAAAGACACAGAAAACAGAGACAGAACGGCGGAATACAAGAAAGACCGACACAGATAAACGACAGACAAACATACGCACACAAACACACACACACAGAAAAGAAAATGATCACACAAGCTCCACACACTCACACACAGACACAGACAGCATCACACTCTCATTTACTGACATCCCTCTCAATTGCTCGCGCTAGCTTTAATCTCAGTCCGCTGAGAAAACATCTATCAGATTCCGATCCATCTTGCTCCTTGGCCGCTCTGACCAGCGGTCAAACACAGTGGTCAACGCCGCTTGACCAGTGGTGTTGTGTTTGCTTGACCGGTTCAGAGCGTCGCTGGGGCTTTGCGCTTCAATTTAGTACCCTTCAATTCTCAATGCTGCCGTGATTTATCATGTCTGGTGGTATTCCTCTGTGGTATCATACTAAAGGGCCAGTTTTCCGAGACGAAGAGTTTTGTTCGAGTCACTGGAGGATATGAAAAGAATATTTTGTGCGATTTGTCAAAGCGACATGAGTTTGGAGGACAAACAACGGACATTAAAGCCCGGCAACGCAGAGAATTTGGTTTTGCACGGAGACATGCATGAGTCACTGTGACCTTTTTCTGAAGCTGTGCAGATGTTAAAAGGACGGCTCAACCCGGCCTTCCTTTTGAAAGTAATTGACTCTTTGATTATACTCTGAGTCAGTTTTAAAGTTATCACTGATATTGAAATCATAAGTTCTCAAAACATCTAAGAAACAGAGCGACTTGTCGCTGTAATAATGGACAGCAACAGTGAGTGAGATATATGTTTCACTTGGTTAATGCCTCTCATGTTCCCACAACATCGCACACGTTAACAAAGACGGTTTAAATCAAAATAGTAAACCTCTCGCTAATTCTACTCCGAGTCAGTCTAAGAGGTATTACCGTAACGAATGATGCTGTCGCCCTGTTTTTCCCCCTGAACATGTGCAGCTTCTGACAAAGACGGTTGAACTCAGCGTAACACCTCGTTGATCACTCTGTGAGTCAGTCTTAAGGGTGTTATTGTAACGGATTCTGAACCATATTCTGAACTAATGTGCAGCTGCTAAAGAAGACGATTTACTTTGTAATACCTCTTTTAATATGTTACGATTCTGTGTGAGATATCCCACTGTAATGGAGAGTACTGCCACCCTTTTGAAACAAAAAGTATGCAGCTGGTCATCAAAGACGGTTTAACTTAATACTTCTGTGATTATGCCATTAGTCACTCCCAATGGTATTTCTGTATCGGATGATGCTGTAACCATATTCTCAAATTTCGAAAATGCTGACAAAGACGGCTCAGTTCGTAACACCCTTTTGGTTCTTCCCGCCCAACAGCTGCAACTGTTGTGTGTGTGTGTGTGTGTGTGTGTGTGTGTGTGTGTGTGTGTGTGTGTGTGTGTGTGTGGTGTGTGTGTGTGTGTGTGTGGTGTGTGTGTGTGTGTGTGTGTGGTGTGTGTGTGTGTGGTGTGTGTGTGTGTGTGTGGTGTGTGTGTGTGTGTGTGGTGTGTGTGTGTGTGTGTGTGTGTGTGTGTGGTGTGTGTGTGTGTGTGTGTGTGTGTGGTGTGTGTGTGTGTGTGTGTGTTCAAACTCCTTCTGTCTGTCTGTCAGTCTGTCTGTCTGTCTGTCTCTCTCTCTCTCTGTCTCCGTCTGTCTGTCTTGTCTGTCTGTCTGTCTGTCGTCTCTGTCTCTTCCTCTCTCACCCCCTCCCCTCCCTCTCTCTCTCTCTCTCTCTGTTTATAGCACCGTTTAACGATGCATTGCTGCTATGTTTTGCTTTTTGTTTGTTTTTGTTTTAGACTTGTCGTCAAATGACATTATGTTAGAAGGACAGGTTGGAAGATTAGTCTAAGCCTAACACCTTTATCCTTGTGTAATAAAGTTCTGAGTTCTGAGTTCTCTCCTTCTTTCTCTCTCTCTCCCCCTCCCTCTCTCTCCCTCCCCTCCCCTCCCCCTCTCTCTCTCTCTCCCTATCTCTACCTTTCCCTCCCCTCTCTCTCTCTCTCTCTCTCTCTCTCTCTCTCTCTCTCTCTCTCTCTCTCTCTCTCAGTTTTCTTCTCTCTCTTCTTCTCCCTTCTCCAATTGATACCCGGTGAGAGTTGGGCACCCTTGTCCCAGCTGGGGGTGGTGTACAATACCCGCATCAATCACGGAAAATCAGATCCCGTTTCCCTCACACCTCCAGCCCGCTGATTGGTGCACGCGCTTAATTAATTAGCACCCTGGGGCCGCGGCATCTGCCTGTGTTTTGGCCTCACGTAACCCGCCTGAGAAAAAGAACAGAGAGCGTCTGTGAGTAAGTGTGAACGATTTGATGCGGTGATTGTGTGAGTGGCGGGGATGAGGGTAGGGGATTGAAAGGGGGTATGAGGGTGTGTGGGGTAGCTAGGTTAGGGGCTTAGATGGGAGGATGGAGAATGAGGAAGGGCAAGGGTATGACACAAGAGAACGGGACAGTGATGTTGAGGAAAAAGGACGGAAGAATACGCAAAGAAATGGATATGGTTTCGAACAGAAAAACAGGGCGGGGATGTAGCTCAGTCGGTAGCGCGCTGGATTTGTATCCAGTTGGCCGCTGTCAGCGTGAGTTCGTCCCCACGTTCGGCGAGAGATTTATTTCTCAGAGTCAACTTTGTGTGCAGACTCTCCTCGGTGTCCGAACACCCCCGTGTGTACACGCAAGCACAAGACCAAGTGCGCACGAAAAAGATCCTGTAATCCATGTCAGAGTTCGGTGGGTTATAGAAACACGAAAATACCCAGCATGCTTCCTCCGAAAACGGCGCATGGCTGCCTAATATGGCGGGGTAAAAAACGGTCATACACGTAAAATTCCACTCGTGCAAAAAACACGAGTGTACATGGGAGTTTCAGCCCACGAACGCAGAAGAAGAAGAAGAAGAAGAAGAGAAAAACTCTGTTCTGGTCGACCCCCCCCCCCCCCCCCCGTTTGGTTTGTTGTTGGTTGCTTTCTTTGTTTTTCTTTCGTTCGTGATCGAGTTCGTGTCTGCCTTTCTGTCTCTGTCTGTCTGTCTCTGTCTGTTTGTCTGTCTCTCTCTATATATTTTGTGGTCTCTGTCTGTTTGTCTTTTTCTATGTCCGTCTCTCTCTGTCTCTCCCTTCTTTGTCTCTCTCTGTCTCTCTCTCTGTCTCTCTCTCTGTCTCTCTGTGTCTCCCTCCTTCCCTCCCTCCCTCCCTTTCTTGTATTTGCCAGTTTCAAGTCGGGTTCTTTTTCTCTTGCTAGCACGGCCAGCACAAACAGGAAAGCGTGCAAAGCAATAACGATGTCATACCGAGAGCATGACTGTTCCTAACTACAACGCACATCAATGTTCCTATCAAGGATTCTACTTCACTCGTAGTAATGAAGCGCGCTGATGAAATGTTACAGGCTCAAATAAGAGACGCTTGAACTAGAAGTGTTAATTATAAGAACTTCATTATGTGGCCATCAAATATGTCTGATTACCGAACAGAGAGTTCTCTGAAAAGAACAAGCGTAGGCTTGTGGCGAAATCAAGCAAGCGCGCGTGTTTCGAAAGTTGGTGTCAGAAATATACATCCACATTCTATTTTTTTTTTTTTACCAAAAAGTAGAACGTGGATCATACAGTGCTATAGTGTGGGAACGATCAAGTAATATGAGGTGGAAGCGAATATGTCGAAAAGGTCGCGAAGGAGGAAGAAGCACCAACACAGATTCATTTATATTTTAGGAGAGATAATGGGGTATTGGGAGGTTTGGCAGAGATTCTCAGAGTGTGGGAAGACATAGTCATTACGATGATGGCTGTGAAGAAAGAAGGGAACATTTCAAAGAGAAAATGGTCTAATTGCGTTTCAAGCTTTTTCCCCCTTTTAAAGTAATTGACACCATTTAGTGACATTGAAGAAACCAAAGTCATCCTCTCTGATTCTATTGCAACAGTCTTGCTATTTCAAGCGGTATGATCACTTCTGGAAAGAATCATTATACTCGGGTGCTGACAATTCAAATTGAAGCGATTTGAACGCCTTAACGTGTTATTAACTCGGCGACTTACCGAAGTCTACTGATAGCTTGACTGGGTGGCCGAGTGGTAACGCACTTGCGCTCGGAAGCGAGAGGTTGCGAGTTCGACCCTGGGTCAGGGCGTTAGCAATTTTCTGCCCCCTTTCCTAACCTAGGTGGTGGGTTCAAGTGCTAGTCTTTCGGATGAGACGAAAAACCGAGGTCCCTTCGTGAACACTACATTAGGGTGTGCACGTTAAAGATCCCACGATTGACAAAAGGGTCTTTCCTGGCAAAATTGTATTGGCATAGATATAGATAAAAATGTCCACCAAAATACCCGTGTGACTTGGAATAATAGGCCGTGAAAAGTAGGATATGCACCGAAATGGCTGCGATCTGCTGGCCGGTGTGAATGCGTGATGTATTGTGTAAAAAATTCCATCTCACACGGCATAAATAAATCCCTGCGCCTTGAATATGTGCGCGATATAAATTGCATAAAAATAAAAAAAATAAAAAAATCCCTGCGCTTAGAACTGTACCCACGGAATACGCGCGATATAAGCCTCATATTGATTGATTGATAAACGCGTAGGACGAATTCAACCAGCGCACGCTGGGTTACAATTTATTGCGCAACCCCATTCTTTTCTATTAGCCCTAAAGTACAAAGGCCTACTTATTTTTACCCCCCCCCCCCCCTCAAAGAAAAAGGCAGAGGTACGTGAGTACACTTGGCGTCTAGGTACCAAAGTATATAGTGGTCTCCTTGTCATTAAAGGGGCTCTGTCACGTGTCTTGTTAGTGCTTAATTGGCACTACCGAGTGGCCAGCAGGGCATTGGGTGTGTAGAGAGAGTCGAGAGAGAGAGAGAGAGAGAGAGAGAGAGAGAGAGAGAGAGAGAGAGAGAGAGAGAGAGAGAGAGAGAGAGAGAGAGAGAGAGAGAGAGAGAGAGAGAGAGAGAGAGAGAGAGAAAGAGAGAGAGAAAGTATCTCTGACTTTTAAAGTTTTCATCCGAAATCCTCTTTGAAACTGTCATCTGTGCGTCTCTGTTTGTGATCTGTCTTCGTGAGGTTTTCTTTGGGGAAAGTAGAATCCTTTTTTCATACAGGGCCGCTGATGCAATAAATGCCAGATTCACAAAAAAGGCTAAGCTGCAGCAAGTCACACAAGAAAAACCAATAAGATTTGCATAGAGGTCACCGAGAGACCTATACGATTTGCATTACATCTCGTTTTGGTGTCCGGTAAGTCCGAATGACGTCATTATTTCTTCATCCGGGTCGTTTTCCTCGCGGCCATCTTAATCCCTTTTGGAAGTCTATGTCGAATAACACTGTCCGTTATTAACCATCGTGTGCATTTACCCTGGAAAGAGAAGTCTAGACGCTCGGGGTATAAGCTATAAATAATGATTTTTCACGTTCTTCCGACGACCCCTCTTGAAGAGAGAGTTGTGTTTGAAGCTAAGGGGATCGAGAAAAAAGAACATTACCGCCGGGAAGAATTATTTGACTAACTTTGGTCTGACGGGAGTTACGACAAGCCCATGTAACAGTTTCAGAAACTGAAAA
>NW_027129077.1:0-30000 GCF_037325665.1 Littorina saxatilis
GCGAAACGGAACGTGAAACGAGACGGCATAGGCCGCAGACAAGATTTAGATGTATTCACGTTTCGTTTCGGAATGAAGGAAGGGCGATAAATCTTCAAGTGAAATTATCACGTCTGTCCTCGATCAGAATGGAAAAAAAAACCCTAAGAGGTGGTCCAGAATCGGGCATACTTTGATTATTTTCAGTCCAAATAAATCACACAGACTTTGTTTATACAAAATCACATACGAAGCCAGAATAAAAATTCGATGCGATGACCTACTTCTGCTTCGCCATTTGCTTTCTCACCATGAAGTTGGATAAATGTACCAGGATCAGCACCCTTCAAAATATTTCAGTTCACAACAGTTGTCTACCTCCAATGAACACATTCTCAGCGCTGAAAGACTGTGAAAGGGTTGATGAATCTAGCAATGCATAAAATGGCCAACAAATAAAACTGTTAGTGTGCAAAAATACTCACAAAAGTTGACGAAATATTGTTCGTTTTTTGGGGGTGGAAAACGTGACTGCGTTTTGACGTTCCACGTTCCGTTTCAGTTGACCTTCACCTTTCCAGCGAGAGACCCCCGAAATGATGACGTTTACCACAACTTCAAAACGAAACGTCCCGACGTTTCGTTTTTTAAATCTCCCTAATGTCAATGCAAACTCAGAAGTGAATAGCCTCCATTCAAGACGGAGGCACACATGGCATTATTTATGCGTAATGTACATAATTATCGTCACGGATGTAGAATTTAGAGCTACTCATTATCATACATAAGATATGCACAAATAAATATAACTGGAGCGTGTTCGCACTCTCGTAATTTCAGAGAGACTAAGAGGCAGAGACACACATTTAATAAGTAGACTGGAGGGAGGGAGTCAACCGTTCGACACTGTGACGTGACTTTCACTGAAATACAACCAACAGCTACAGGCCTACACACAAGGTTTAGGAATGCAACACCACGGTATCGGACAGAAGAGCTTTCCTCCTAAGTTATTCCTTTTTCAAAGGTTTTTTCTTTTTTCTTTCTGAAGGGGGCAAGCTGTACAAGGAAGTACTAAAGTCAGAAAAAATAAACAGAAAACAGCCAGTCAAGAAAGGGAGATAAGCGGCACTGTCAATACAACTCAGAAGTAAATTGCCTCCCTTCAAGAAGCACTCTCTGCGTTTCATTAATTTGACAATTCATTATAGGTGAACGATTTACGTTTCATCACGGATGTAAACTTTGAGGCAAATCATTATCATGAACAATGCTTTACAAATATAAATGTGTTCGCACTCACGCAAGGTAAAAGAGACATAAAGTCAGAGACAGACATTTAGAGAAATTTAGGAGGGAGGGAGGGGACGAGTATATATATATATATATATATATATGTATATATATATATATATATATATATACACTAGAGGAATACCCGGCTTCGCCGGGGTGAATCGCGAGACAGAGACAGACAGCGTGGCGGTTCACCACAATCACCTTTGAAGGCGAAGTCCTGTCAAACGGGTTTGAGAATTTTAGAGCTTATTTCTTAGCCCTATATTATCTGTTGTGGCTTCTCAAATGCCAGAACATACACACAGACAAAAAAAGCTAGACCCCATCACAAACAGAACTCTACAATCCACATGTTTTTGCCCACACACACACACAAACACACACACACACAGAGAAGCCGTATATATATATGTATATCTATATCTATAAATATATAGAGATAGGTGAGAGTGTATTTTTCGCGTGGCTATAAATTGATTCGACCTTTTCACTTTGACAGTAAGAACAACTTACGGGTGCAAGGGAAGCGTTCTGGACAGCGCAGTGACATTCTAAAAATAGTAACTTAGAAACGGGAATATGGATTGAAGCCACACGAAGGAAGGGAGATAAACGCAACACACTGGAGAAGATAAGGAAGAGTTACTTGTAATGGTGAAATGAACACAAAAACCAAAATCGGTTCAGCGCTGCGCGCTGAGAGCACGTGTTGAAATATCTCATCGATGATATTGTGTCCGGGGTGTAGCTGAATACGGTGTCCAAATTTGAAAAAGATCCACCTAGAACTTTGGCGTTGTGATGTGGTCTAGCGGCTTTGGTGTGTCGGTATGGGGCCCCGGGTAGCTGAGGTGGAACCAAAATCGGTTCAGCGCTGCGCGCTGAGAGCACATGTTGAAATATCGACCAGGTTGTGTCCTGTCCCGGGTGTACCTGAATATGCCCACCAAATTTGAAGCAGATCCATCGAGAACTTTGGCCGTGCAGTCGCGAACACTCACACACACACAAACACAGACAGACAGACAGACAGACAGACAGACAGACAGACAGACAGACAGACAAACAGACAGACAGACAGACAGACAGACAGACAGACAAACAGACAGACACTAGTCGTATATATATATAGATATAATTATAATATGTAGAGCTATTCTCCATCGTATAAACCAACTCATGTCCAACATAGGCACTTAGACCTGACGGAGAGTAAGCCCCTTAAATTTTTGTTTCGTTTTCGCTATTCAGAGAAAACTACTTGACCGATCTTCATGATATTTCACATGAGCACGGTGTGTCAACTGATTTCGTTCATACAACGGATGTTTCCGTTCGTACGCAGGATGTTTTTGTTCATACAGCCTCATTTTCGGCACTTGCTTGGGGAAAAAACGTGGCGGTAAGTCGTGTTGGCTGCGCACTTTTGTAATGTTACAAGAATAAGGTAGCTAATTGATAGGACTATGTGTACGATAATACCAAGGTGCTAGTAATCCTCATGATAATTGTACCACACGCGGGCCGCGCCGAACGTGGCAGAATTGTCTGATTTTTAAAAAATTGTCTTGTTTTTCTCGCTCTGTTATCAAATCTGACCCCTGATTTGCACATAATCATCAAGACCATTGCCTGTTACGACATTTCGCTTGAACAGAAGTTTATAGAAACCCATGGCTTTTGTACAATCACTTGTCTTTTGAAAACATGCAGATTCCGTTCGTACGCCATGATTCCGTTCGTACAAAAGTGCATGTTTCCGTTCGTACCAAAAGCGTTTTCGTTCGTACACATTCGTTAGATCAGGCAGAAACAGGCCCCCACTTCAAGTTATGTGTGTTCCAATGGTCGTCATATAGCAGAGTACGCCTACGAGTGATATTGGACCTATGTGAACCATAAGATGTATAGAATTTGCATCAAACAGTTTTGACGAAAACAGGTGTCTGTTCGTACCACTTTCATCAAATTGTTTCAGTTCGTACGCGTTATATGACGTTCGTGATTTTGGTTGATGCAAATTCAATACATCTTATGGTTCACATAGGTCTAATATCACTCGTAGGTGTACTCTGTGCTATATGCCGACCATTGGAACACACTTAACTTGTAGTAGGGGCCTGTTTCTCCCTGATCAAACGAATGTGTACGAACGGAAACGCTTTTGGTACGAACGGAAACATGTGATTTTGTACGAACTGAATCATGGCGTATGAACGGAATCGGCGTGTTTTTAAAAGACAAGTCATTGTACAAAAGCCATGGGTTTCTATAAACTTCTGTTTAAGCGAAATGTCGTAACAGGCAATGGTGTTGGTGATCATGTGCAAATCAGGGGTCAGATTTGATAACCGAGCGAGAAAAACAAGACAATTTTTAAAAATCAGACAATTCTGCCACGTTCGGCCCGCGTGTGTTATCATGAGCATTACTAGCACCTTGGTACTTATCGTACACATAGTCCTACCAATTAGCTACCTAATTTTTGCAACATCACAAAAGTGCGCAGCCAACACGACTTACCGCCACGTTTTTTCCCCAAGCAAGTGCCGAAAATGAGGCTGTATGAACGGAAACATCCTGCGTACGAACGGAAACATCCGTTGTATGAACGGAATCAGTTAACACACCGTGATGAGAGTTCCTGGGCATGATATCCCCAGAATTGTCTTCTTTGTTTTTTCAATAAATGCATTTGATGACGTTATATCCGGCTTTTTGTGAAAAATTGAGGCAGCACAGTCACGCCCTATTTTTTCAATGATTGACATTTTGGTCAATAACTCTTCGACGAAGTCCGGACAATGCGGTTGAATTTAACTCGGCAGCGTTAAAATTAGTTAATTAGTTTGCTAATTAAAGTTGTCATTAAAGTCCAATGTTCACTAACAGATTTAAAAATGATCGCATCGTATTCCTCAATTTCTCCTGAATCAAATTTTTTTTTTACTCTAAACATATGCTCGGAATAAACAACGCTCGCGCTGGACCCAAGTACTCTTCAGACTGGCTCGCTCAATAAATATAAATGTTTGGAATGTCTGTGGTGTGAATGTTGGTTTCTGACCAGAAATGCAGATCTATCTCTGGCCGATTCATAGATTCAACCTACAAACTGCGACCTCATCTGTGATCAGATGGCCAAGCAATGCGTGCAATCTTTTTATTCTAAAGCCTTATGGCTCGTTTCGACAAGCATTAAACGGATGAAATTAACCACATGCAGTTTATTCTTCAGAAAAATGCACACAAAAAATGGGTTGGGTTCGGTGATTTGTACATAAACGTCTTCCTCGCGATAGATTCGCTGATTATTTTGTCTTATGAAGCCGTCATCAACACGAACACAATGATTGCAGAAGCAAACTCTGTACCTACACGACCGAGACACAAGACTGATTATTTCACAGCTGCAATGTGAATAGAGAACAAAGACGTTTTGGGTAAGCTTACTCACGTCAGGTCTTCACTGACAAGCTAGGAACAGACGGAAAATTCCGAACAAAAGTAAATGACGTCAAAGTCTCTTTCGCTTTGCGTGTAACTCTGTCATGACGTATTTTTGTGTGACGCGTTCGGCTGTTCTCTCAGCTCAATGGCTGCGTGTTGCCCCGCCGGTGTGAACTCCTCCTACGGCCAAGTCGTTTTTGTGGTTTATTTCGCATTTAGGTCCCAGGTAACATTATGAAGTTTTAATACGATCAATCGGACCTATTATCAAGTTAGTGTATCAACTTTTGAACGAACTGCGCCCAGTAGTTTCCCAGCAATAAGCTGTTAAGTGGAGAAAGACACACAGACACACACACACACACACACACACACACACACACAGACACACGATTAAAGTCTGCTGAGCCCTAGCACTAGCGTACTCGGGGATAACAGAAAGTAGGTTAAGTAAATACTGCGTTCGCAAGCTACGGGGGGAGACGAGCGTGACCCGTCTCGGTCTTTGGGTGTACATGGTTAGTCGAGACTATCTTAATGCAGTCTCGGCGATGACTGTTTTTGGGTGTTAATCTCTTACTTTGATGCCGACAGCTTGACTAAATGTTTTTATATCGCTTCACGCTACTTGTTTTTGTCTATTTACAAGATAGCAATTTGTTTTCAATTTCAGTGACGGTCGCGGGCGAGTATTGTAGCAGCGGAGAATACAACTATGACCTAGAGTACTGTTCTTATGGGTGTTGTGGGTCCAGTCCCTACAAGTCCTGCTGCGGCGCCGGGTGAGTTCAATCATTTGAGTTTTGTCGGGTTTCCGAGAAGCTAGCGTCGAAGGATGGATGAAAGTACAATGTGGGTAGAAGAATGCATGTTAAATGATTAAACGCCTCACAATAATTTGCTTGGTAACCTTATTATTTTTTTTTAAATCGGCAAACTAAAAAGGTGTACTTGTACTTGAAAAAAAAAATCAAATCTAATCTTACGGTTCATGGTTGTTTTTAATCAAAAATTGTTTGACCAAAATGTCAATTGATTTGTTTGAAAAATGAGGTCGTTACAGTGCTGCCTCAACTTTTGCCAAATGTAAGATATGACTTATAATCAAAGATAGCTATATAAAACTCCCGTCATGGCTGCGACTTTCATGTTCGACGTGGTGTGTTGTGCCCCCAAAGACATTCTTGTGCTGTGCTCTGTGAGAGGTGTTTTCTTTGTGCTTAATATTATTTTGTTTGGACCTAGCTATTGATGTGTACATTGTTGTTAAACAGTTGTTTGTTGTATGTGTATCAGGGTTTGCTAGTGTGTGATAGGGTTCGTGTCCGTCTGTAGATGTTAGTTTCTTTGTTAGTCCTGTGTTGACAACTCTTCGACAAGCGCTAAGAACTGTACCCACGGAATACGCGCTATATAAGCTTCATATTGATTGATTGATTGATAAAACTGATTGAAAACTTAATCTTGATGTAGCCGTGTGGCGATTTCATGTACTGTTGTCCCTCTCCTGTCTATTATCTTCCCCTGACCCAAGTTGTGTCTCCCGCTAGGATTATTGTGTGTTGTAGCTAATTGTAGGTGTGTATGGAGGCTGGTTTCTTATTGGTTGATTGTTTGAACGGGTGCGCGCGTGAGTCAGAATAATAGCGTGGGCTAGAAGAGTACCCGGTGTGATTTCGAAGTGTGAAGACGTGTCAGTGTGCGTATCTTGGATTGTGATGTTTTAGTTGTAGTTGAACGATGTTTGTGTTTCTGTAATAATCAATGCAAGTAGTGTAGTTTTGGCCATTATAACTGTATTTTGGCGAAGGAGTGATTCGAGGATTGTTTTGAGAGAATATGTGTGTGTGTTCAGTTGAACAAACGTTTTAGAGCTGGGTTTATATAAGCGAAGTGACTTTCGACCGGGATCGTAATTCAAGTTCCGACGAGTTGTGTGCGGCTGTATATTGAGGAAGGAACTACACTGCTTTCTGGTGTCTGCTTTCTGGTGTACGTTAATTAAAAGTCACGTTATCGCAACCTCTGTCTTGGCGTCTCATTTATGCTTCCTGGCCTATTTTCCCCCTTCCACTCCACCCGATCACATTGAAAAAACTGTCCGTGGAGCTTCACCCAGGATGAAACCTTTTGTGTTGCCATGAGGTTGTTGAGCAAGACCACCCGTGAAGATAGTTCTCTGTAGAACTCGCGGTGCACCACGCTCAGCACGCTGGGAATCATAGGGTAATTACACACGTGACTTCATTGTATTCCTTATTGCCTCCCGTATCCGAAAATATATAGTTTTGTTGTGTTTGACTAAAACATGGGCTTCAAATGAAGAAAACCGTTAAATAGCGACTTTCTTTATTGTTGATGGTGAGCTTCTTCTACTTTCAGTGTTGGCACGATCGTTGGTTCCATTTTCTCGAGCCTTGCCGGTATCTGCATCCTGATCGCCATCTGCTGCTGCTGTGCTCGCCGTCGGAGAACTCAAATCATCCGCACTACGGCCTGTCCTGCAGCCAACGTCACAGTGGTCAGCACGAGTGAGTATTGGTCACACGTAGACACACAGATACATACTGAGACAGACCGACATACTGAGATAGCAGAAAGACAGACAGACATACATACAGACAGACAGGCAGACACAGACAGACAGACAGAGACAGCGACAGCGACAGACAGGCAGGCAGGCAGAGAGTACAGACAGAGAGTACAGACAGACAGACAGACAGACAGACAGACAGACAGACAGACAGACAGAGGCAGACAGAGTCAACCCCTATCACACTCATTTCTTCCTTTCCAGATTCCAGCAACCAGCAACCTGTGTACGCCTACGACCAGCCACCCGCACCCCAAGCACATCACATGTATCCACCCCCACCCGCACCCCAACCCATGCAACCACCCCCTTACTCATCCACCCAGGGTGCTGCCTCTGCCTACGGGTACCCCAACCCTGGCTACCCCATGGGTCAGCAGCCACCCCACCCCGGGTATGCAATGGGACATCAGCCACCCCAAGCTACCGGCGGTGACCCTAACGCAAATCCTGCTGCGTATGGTGCTAAGTACTAACGTGTCGGTATTTTGTGCTTAAAGACCCTTCGTTCCTACCTTAAAGACATACGACACCGATTGACCAGAAATATTGACTTTGTTAAATTTTGCCTGTGATATGTTCAGAGTGTGTTGAAAAATCCCAATTAGAGTAATCTAACGAACAGACTTTATGATACAGACTTTTGATTATAATGACATGCGAAGAAAATTAGTGAAGTCGATTTTGGGGGTCAATCGGTGTCATACGTATTTAAACTTAGCACATACCATGCCACCCCAGATCTGTCCAACCTCAAGTTGTACATGGGATACGAGCAGCCTTCCACTCGGACACTTACTTACACTCATCAGTCTGGCTGCTTTTTGTGCAGAGCAGGATTGTTGTTGTTTGGGTGTTTTGGCGGGGATGTTTGGCCGTGTTCATTCCGCTAAACACGCGAAATGACACCAACCAAATATTCCCACTTTGCGCTAAAAGCATCCGGGTCGTTGAGTTTGGGTATGTATCCAAGTGGCTTGATGCTGTGATCCCGTGTGCAATTCTAGGCCTCTTGGTGACGGCTAACGGTTGGTTCCATCAAAAACAAGTTAACCTTGCAATGTCGGAAGGCAGGTTTCTTTTGTCTGTTGACTTTTTTCTTTCTTTTCTGTCCCGCTTTGCACAGTTTTTGTTAATTGATTGTTTTTAAAATTTATTTGGTCTTTGACTGTTTGAGAGATCTTAGTGTCTTGCTACATGCCTTTTATCTCGACGTTTTGTCAATATAATGTGCACTTATCTAGGTTTTGTCAATATAATGTGCACTTATCTAGGTTTTGTTCTTTCTCGTGAATGTTTGTTGTTCCAATGTTGCTGTTGTTGTTGCTGTAGCCTACACTGGATCACCGTTATGTTCATTGTCGTTTTGAATTCAATTTGTTTCTTTGCAAATTTCATATGCTTTTACCAAAAGAAAGATTACTATTTTATGGGATATTTTGAAAACACGATCTTAACCCAAGCGACCCATTTGAGAAGGGAAGTAACTACCTGACGAAATTTAATATTAAAAGTAAGAAACAATTAAATAAATAAATAAATAAATAAATAAATAATAAATAGATAAATAAAAACTTAATAAATACATGAATAAAAAAAGAAAGAAAGAAAGAAAGAAAGAAAGAAAGAGAGAAGGAAAGAAAGAAAGAAAGGAAGAAAGAAAGATAGCAAGCAAGCAAGCGAGCAAGTAATAGAGAACATTAAACGGAAAACTATCTACTGTTAATTGACAAAGAAAACCAGGGAGAAAACATCTAAATCTCAACAACAAAACAGAAAGGCACGTATGAAATATGTACGTCTTCTTTTAACTCAGTATGAAGCATAGAACATGTCATGATTGACTTTCTCACTTTCATTTTCTCAGCGCAGAATCTCAAACAGTGCTTGTATTCATGATCATTATGTGTACACCATATCACTTGCAAAACTGTAAACAGGTTTATGCTCTCTACGTATAACATTATTCAGAGTTTAGAGAAGTTACAGCGACCTTCATACCCATGTAAACAATCGTGTAAGCCATTACACATCAGTCCAGAGCTTTACATAGGAAAGGAGCACCCTTCCATTCAGACACCTACCAACAGTCAACATCATGTCGACTCTTTGGGCAGACCAGGTATTTTTATTTTTATTTTTTTATATTTTATTTTTAAAGGAACCACACATCAGTCCAGAGCTATACATAGGAAAAGAGCATTCTTCCCTTCAGACACATACCAAAAATCAACACCCTGCTTGCTCGCTGTGCACACTGGGGTATTTTTTTTTCTCTAAATTGTATGTCGCAGATTAACACATATGTCAAGATAATAAGGCAACATAAAATGCTGACTGCGCAGAAAGCAGCCGACCAGGCCGTAGAGGGTTGGTATGTGTCCCAGTGGACGATGCTCCTTTACTGTGTCCCAGTCGTGACGTATCTACGGGGATCTACAACATTAATTACATGACAAGGGCCGTTTCTGTAAAGTACGCTTTAAATACATCTATGTGCAGATTATTGGTGATGTACATACTTTGCCTTCGAACAAATTTGAGTAAGTCTCTGAAACATTATTTGCTCTGCATTTTATTCAGCATTGTTTTGTTTCATCAGCGAAACTACTTGAAACTTTCTTTGTATTCTTTTGGGGTGTTTTATGTTTATTTTAAACCCAATTTATAACGGCCCTGCAGTTTACCCGGTGATAATTCAGAAAACTACTTAGAAAACTTTTACGAAATACACATAAACCATTGTTTCATGTTAATTGTTGCTCTTATTTTATCTTTGACTTTACATGTTGGAATGTTCAATGTTTAAATATATATTTTTTTTTTACCGTGAATAAAACTTTAAAACCGCACTCGCTTCTTTTGTGCTTTTTGTGAGTGCATTTTTGTATCCTACATTAAAGGTAAAGATCAGGATGTTATTTGTTAAAATGCGCATATCCCTGCGTGCTCACTCAAGGGGAACGGGGCAAGGGACAAACACGTCGACAGAAATACCGTGACCCGATTTAACAAATGACTTCAAATTATTCAGTCATAGGCGACGGGAATATAACTATATAACAGGTTTTCAAAACAATTTTCCAAAATTTGGATTTGACAAGTTCACTCCCCTTTATTCTCCGAAAATGAACATTTGAATAAAACCATTCACAATTTGAGCCGTACATTGAAAACACTGACTTTGGAACACATTTCCACGTATCCGTGACTTTGGGGGATGTCCGTCTGACAGCCCATTGTAATAAAAAGGATGCCTGCATGTGTTTCAAATCAATCATATTTAAACCACCATTTTCGACACACGACTTGACATTATCAAGTCAAGTCAAGTCAAGTCAAGTATTTTATTGTTTTGGGCCCAGAGGGCTTTGAAACAAAGATATAACTTTAACAAAAAAAGGTAACAAATCAGACAGTTAATATATGTATATAAATTGAGCGGACAAATACAACATTACTATACGACCAAATTAAATTGGCAATATACACTTCCATACATGCAAACAAAAAGAAAAATAGGTTTAACAAAATCAGGTAAGAAATCAGGCAGATAATATGTATACATTAAGCGGACAACGATAATATACAGCTGAAGTAAATTGGCAATACCATTATGCCATGCATCTTTTGTAAAAACACAAAACAAAAGCATGTATTACATATATACATACCAATAAAGAAACTAGATATAACGCTAACATACTAAAATCATAACATGGGCTACAAATCTTGCTAGCTTCATTAGTTTTATCTTAGATTTACAATTCATTAGCTGTTCATATTTTAAACAATTTGGGTGAGATCGGTAATAAGGACTAATTAATGTTCTTCTTTCAGACACTATACTTTCGTCGGTACAACTGAACAAATAGTGAAACTCATCACCTAATTCATTTTTATCGCACATGTCACACAATCTTTCATTTCTAGGAACATTAAAAAATCTGTGCTGATGTATTGGCAACTTATGATTGCTTGTTCTAAATTTTGCTAGTTTAACTTGGAGTTTCCTAGGCAACCAAAGCAAATACCTTTCCAGACAAAAATCCTTTTTATATATTCTGTAATTAAAACACAAGCTGTTGGCATTCACGTCAGTGTTCCATTCCTGCAGGAATTGATCTCTTAGCCTTTGTTTTACAACGTTTTTAAAACCTGAGACGGCAAGACTCTGAGTTGTCCATAAATATGATAGACCCAACTTATTTAACATAGTACTGACATGCGACAGCCAGGGCAATTTAACGTTTTGTACATGGTACAACTTCAAATGTAGTTTTAACATTAAACAAGACATCTTATTCGCACCATCGTTCATTTCTTTCATCAGTTTATACCAATAAACCAGTAACTGACATTGTACCTCAATTCTAATTGGATAACGACCAAGCTCTCCGTAAACCATACAAGTGGGTGTAGTTTTATATACATCAAGAAGCATTTTTAAAAATCGCAATTGAAACCTTGACAATATGTCTAATGAATCATATCCCCACACCTCACAACCATACAACAAAATTGGATGTACACACTTCTCAAAAAGATCCAATTGCACATCAATTGGTAAATTTAGTTTTCTACATTTTCGAATTAACGAGAACATTGCACGGTTACCAATCAAACATTGACGTTTCATGGCATTATGAAATTTGTTATTATAATTAAATAGTACACCTAAGTACACATAGTCCCAAACTACTTGGACAGGTACTCCATTCAAGACAAAATTTGGGATATTCCGTATTTTCCCCCGCGAAAAAACAACTATTTTTGTCTTTTCAATATTTATGCTTAGTCCCCAGTTCTTACAATAACGATCTAGTCCATCCAGGGCTTTTTGCATTTCTCCAGGTGTTTCGGCGAGTATAGCAGTATCATCAGCATATATTAACAGGAACACATACATATAGTCATTAATGCGTTCAACATCTATTTCTTGGGCTCTTTTCAGGGGCAACTCTAGGCTGACATCATATTCAATCAAAAACTGCTTCAGGTCGTTTAAAAATAGTGAGAAAAGAATCGGTGATAAATTTTCGCCCTGAAGAAGCCCGATGTTTGAGGTGAACGTCTCGGAGAATACACTGTTCACCTTCACGCACAATTTTGCCTTATCATACATGTCCTTAATTACATTCAATACCTTACCATTAATATTCCGTTGCATCAGCTTCTGCCACAGGAGATTGCGTTGCACAGAATCAAAAGCTTTACGCAGATCAATGAAAGCACAATATAACTTTTTCTTTTGTTGTAAAAATATATCAATAAGACAATGTAGTGCAAAAATGTGGTCTACAGTAGAGTGGCCTTTTCGGAAACCAGCTTGTTCGTTGCCGATCACAGAATTGTCATCCAGAAATGCATGCAATCTTTTATTTATCACACTTGTAAAAAGTTTTCCAAAACAACTTAGTACACTGATTCCTCTATAATTATCAGGGTCGGCTGTTGAGCCTTTACCTTTAAAGATTGGGCTTATATACCCCACTGTCCAAGCTTTAGGCATTTTCCCAGTATGCAATATCAAGTTAAATACACGTGTTACAATAGTTAATAGTTTTGGTGAGGAATATTTCAAAAACTCGTTTATAATACCATCGTATCCGCAAGCTTTGTTATTCTTTAAATTGTTTACACATATCATCACCTCCTCCTTTGTAATATCAACATTCAATTGTTCATTCATAAGGTCTGTGTCATCAAGCACATCATCTTGCACATCAATCAAGTCGTGCTCAGATACATTACTAAGTTTTTCAAAATGTTTTACAAATACTTCACGGGATATATCATGCATCGCTTGTTTCTTCTGCTGGTCACATCCACTTATCAATTTCCAATAACTGCTGGGGTCAGAAGACTTCATTGTTCGAATTTTCTTATGTAGTTGCTTTAAATAACTATTATAACTTTTACTCAGTGTTCCCTTATAATCCTTGAATGCTTGGGCCTTATCTTGTATGATCTCTCTGTTATTTGGTTGGGCTTTAAATTTTCTCTTTATTTTTCTATATTTCCTTCTTGTCTGTTTACATTCGTTATCAAACCAAATTTTCTTAACTCCGCTATGTGCATCGTTACTGCTACATGTATTTATTTTTTTCTTCTGCTTATTCTTTCTAAGCATGTTCAATTTATTGGCAGCTTCGGATAGAGCGACGAGAATATTATTAGGCGATATTAAAGCGTTCGTCTCCTTTATTGACACATCATGTTCTCAATGTGTAAACTTGGACTGAGTGGCTGAACGTCCATACGCTAATTCTGAGGCAGTTCTGGTCAGTTTTGTGCCATCATTCCCAATAAACAAACAAACCAACACACAAACAAACAAACAAGCAATTAACACGCCAACAAACCAACCAACAAACAAACAAACAGAAACACGCAAACACAAACAAACAAACAGACACGAACAGACAAACAAACAAACAAACAAACAAACAAACAAACAGACAAACAAACAAACAAACAAACAAACAAGCAATTAACACGCCAACAAACCAACCAACAAACAAACAAACAGAAACACGCAAACACAAACAAACAAACAGACACAAACAGACAAACAAACAAACAAACAAACAAACAAACAAACAAACAAACAAACAGACAAACAAACAAACAAACAAACAAACAAACAAGCAAAGAGGGACACATGTGACAAATGAAACAATACCAACCCAAAGCAAAGCCAATGATCATCATCAGCCAAGGAGTTCGTGCGCCTGCAAATGTACCCGGATCCTACAGTGTGCCGTCTGTGTATATGTCAAAGGGAGTCGTAGCTTTTCATGTTACGATACAAATATGACTCACTCAAAATAGCGGATATGACAGGCTGCTTGCTGTTGGTGCTGGTTTCGCTGGGCTGTGTTTCGGGTAAGTGAGACCGTTTCTCTTCATTCAGGTATACTGTCACTTGTTTCTCGCTCTTGTTGGTTCCCAAATGTTTCAGAGCTTGGGCGTTAGAGGGGTGTTGTTCTCAGATAAATCATATCAATATGTAAGTACACTTTTGTAATTGCTTTGAGAATGTGTGTGTGTGTGTGTGTGTGTGTGTGTGTGTGTGTGTGTGTGTGTGTGTGTGTGTGTGTGTGTGTGTGTGTGTGTTGGCCTTCATTTGCTTGACTGTGCGTGCGTGCATGTTTTCGTCGGTATTTTTTCGTCTATTTGCACAACAAGACAACATTTGTTTTCGCTTTCAGTTAGTGATGCGGTCGAGCAATGTCTCATCTGGGATCGGGACGAAGGCTATGAACGAATTTACTGTCGCAATGGGTGTTGTGAGTACCATTGCTGTCCCGATAGGACTACTAGTTTCAGGTGAGTCAAATAAACTCCGCCAAAACATTATTGCACCCATTGATTGATTTAGTGATGGGCTTCTTGATGGGTTTGATGGTGGGTTTCTTGACGGGTTTGATGGTTGGTTTCTTGATGGGTTTGATGGTGGGCTTCTTGATGGGTTTGATGATGGGCTTCTTGATGGGTTTGATGGTGGTTTTTTGATGGGTTTGATGATAGGCTTCTTGATGGGTTTGATGGTGGGCTTCTTGATGGGTTTGATGATGGGCTTCTTGATGGGTTTGATGGTGGGCTTCTTGATGGGTTTGATGGTGTGTTTTTATGGGTTTGATGGTTGGTTTCTTGATGGGTTTGATGATGGGCTTCTTGATGGGTTTGATGATGGGCTTCTTGATGGGTTTGATGATGGGCTTCTTGATGGGTTTGATGGTGGGCTTTTTGATGGGCTTCTTGATGTGTTTCATGGTGGGTTTCTTGATGGGTTTGATGATGGGCTTCTAAATCGGTTGATGATGGGTTTCTTGATGGGTTTGATGGTGGGCTTCTTGACGGGTTTGATGGTGGGCTTCTTGACGGGTTTGATGGTGGGTTTCTTGATGGGTTTGATGATAGGCTTCTTGATGGGTTTGATGGTGGGCTTCTTGACAGGTTTAATGGTGGGCTTCTTGATGGGTTTGATGATAGGCTTCTTGATGGGTTTGATGGTGGGCTTCTTGACGGGTTTAATGGTGGGCTTCTTGATGGGTTTGATTGTGGGCTTCTTGACGGGTTTGATGGTGGGTTTCTTGATGGGTTTGATGGTGGGCTTCTTGACAGGTTTGATGGTGGGTTTCTTGACGGGTTTGATGGTGGGTTTCTTGACGGGTTTGATGGTGGGCTTTTTGACGGGTTTGATGGTGGGTTTCTTGATGGGTTTGATTGTGGGTTTATTGATGGGTTTGATGGTGGGTTTCTTGATGGGTTTGATGGTGGGCTTCTTGATGGGTTTGATGATGGGCTTCTTGATGGGTTTGATGATGGGCTTCTTGACGGGTTTGATGGTGGGTTTCTTGACGGGTTTGATGGTGGGTTTCTTGACGGGTTTGATGGTGGGCTTCTTGACGGGTTTGATGGTGGGTTTCTTGATGGGTTTGATGGTGGGTTTCTTGACGGGTTTGATGGTGGGTTTCTTGATGGGTTTGATGGTGGGTTTCTTGATGGGTTTGATGATGGGCTTCTTAATGGGTTTGATGGTGGGCTTCTTGACGGGTTTGATGGTGGGTTTATTGATAGGTTTGATGGTGGGTTTCTTGACGGGTTTGATGGTGGGCTTCTTGATGGGTTTGATGATGGGCTTTTTGACGGGTTTGATGATGGGCTTCTTGATGGGTTTGATGGTGGGCTTCTTGATGGGTTTGATGGTGGGCTTCTTGATGGGTTTGATGATGTGCTTCTTGATGGGTTTGATGGTGGGTTTCTTGACGGGTTTGATGGTGGGCTTCTTGATGGGTTTGATGGTGGGTTTCTTGACGGGTTTGATGATGGGCTTCTTGATGGGTTTGATGGTGGGTTTCTTGACGGGTTTGATGATGGGCTTCTTGATGGGTTTGATGATGGGCTTTTTGATGGGTTTGATGGTGGGCTTCTTGATAGGTTTGATGATGGGCTTCTTGATGGGTTTGATGATGGGCTTTTTGACGGGTTTGATGGTGGGTTTCTTGATGGGTTTGATGGTGGGTTTCTTGATGTGTTTGATGTTGGGCTTTTTGACGGGTATGATGGTGGGTTTCTTGATGGGTTTGATGGTGGGTTTCTTGATGGGTTTGATGGTGGGCTTCTTGACGGGTTTGATGGTGGGCTTCTTGATGGGTTTGATGGTGGGTTTCTTGACGGGTTTGAAGATGGGCTTTTTACACTTTCAGTGTTGGTAACATTCTCGGCAGCTTGGTCGGACTGTGCATCCTGATCGCACTCTACCGCTGGCGTGCTCGCCGTGCTGCTCGCCGTGCTGCTCGCCGCGGAAGTGAACATATACAGATCGTGTAATCATTATTGAGAATCACTATTCAAACAAGCGGTATATGTTCATAACACACACACAAGTCACGGAACAGTATATATCAGTGTAAAGCTTATTGATTGCTCTATGTGAACAATATGTTAGAGTTGTGATTTATCTCTCTTTGGTCGCACCAGACAATAGTTATTGCCCTTTTTTTTCTTAAAATAAACTTGTGTTTTTTGACACTTTCAAATGAAGCAATTTTAAGTTTAAAGGTTGCAACTTTAGCCTTTGATATCCTTCTTTGCAGAGAAGCATACGTTTCGGGCTGATTTTGTAAAACACGCGCATGCTACAAATAAGAGGGATGTGACCCAGATGTACGGGGAAAAAATGACCACGGGTGATTGTACTTGGCGTTGCACCCAGACAAAACCAGGACATTCATTCGATTGCCAGTGGACTGAGTATTTTAAGCAAGTGTGGGAGTATGCAAAATAGCAATCTCAGCTGAAATTAAAAGGTCAAAGCAAAAGAAAATTCCACTATTTCGTCAAATGTTCTGAAAGTTGTCACATACAGAATGCTTGTTTGCTTGTCCACTGCACTTTTCAGAACCATTAAAAGTGCAATAATATGGTTTTTAAAGAAAGTTCACTATGATTTTTCCGTGACATTGTCAGCAGTACCACCAACTATACTGCTGAGCCTGTCAGTTTGTATTTATGACCAAATTCAAAATACCGTCATCCAGTAGGGGTGTCACAAGTACCAAGCAAATTACATGAGCATCCCAGGCAAAATATAATTATAAAATGTTATTTTTAAGCCCTGATACAGCGGCCTTTCTTATAGCATACATTAGGTATAAAACAAAAATAAAAAAAAACTAACCCGAATGTCCTGTACCGCAATAAGCAAAAATAGATGAAAAATGTCAGCACATTTCTCGAAAAATTCCAGTTGAAAGAATGTTTGAATATGATTTAATGAACAAAATTACGTTCTCTGCAATTGTTGGGTTTTTGGAACCACAAATACAGGTGTTTTTTTTAAAGGAAATAATGTGGCAAATTGACACTGGAGTCACGAAATGAAGTCAAGAGAAAATGCTGACTGTGCACAACAAGCTGCGGAGGTTTGGTATGTGTCCAAGTGGAGGCTTGCTGTTTGACGCTGTCCAGTCGTCACGCTGTCCAGTCGTCACGCTGTCCAGTCGTCACGCTGTCCAGTCGTCACGCTGTCCAGTCGTCACGCATCTACGGTCACCTACAGCATTACTTACATGACAAGGAACGTATCTGTAAAGTACGCTTTAAATAAATCTATTTGCGGATTATTGGTGATGTCCATACTTTGCATTCGACCAAATATGAGTGTAAGTCTCTGAAGCATGATTTGCTGCGCTTTGTATGCACTCATTGTTTTTTTCAATCAGCAAAACTGTTTGAAACTTTCTTTGTATTCTATTGGGTGTTTTGTGTTTATTATGAACCCAATTTATCATAGTCTTGTAGTTACCCGGTGATAATTCAGAAAACTGATTAGAAAGCTTTCACTAAGTACACCTAAACCATTGTTTCGTGTTAATTGTTGGATCTCATTTTGTTTATATATATCTTTGACTTTACATGTTGCAATGTCCTGCTTTTATTTGTTTGGTTGGGCTCGAATCTCTAACCACCCGGGAATTGATACAATCAGGCTTTTGCTGTCGTTTTTTTGATGCATTTTTAATTTTATAATTATATCTTTTCACTGTGAATAAAACTTCAAAACCGTACTCGCTTCTTTGGTGCTCTCTGTACGTGTATTACTTTTCCTACATTGAAGCTAAATCCTCAAATAAATTGGGCGAAGTCGACTGCACGAAGTTTTGCCATTGAATTATTGGTTAGAAAACATAATTGCGAAGTCTCTGCGTAGTAGACTTTGGGCTCCATAAAGGACAAGCATCATTTCCACACAGATTTGTTCACAAACTCCATTCTAATCACACCTGGTATATTCGGGGGTTAATATGTTTCAGCTGTGTCTGTTTGCTTGTTTGAATTGTCTGTCTGTCTGTTAGTCTGCATTGAGATTAGATCTCAGGTGTTTATGAGTCGACTGAGCTGCAATTCGGTGTAGAGTAGCACGGGGTTAAACGCCCAGGTCAAACGCCCACCACAGTTCCGCCATCTGCTTGGTAAACGAAGTCAGAAAAGCAGGAAGTGACGCGTTCGGTCATGTCAAATCCGAAATATCGGTGGTGGGCGTTTGACCCCGTGCTACTCTACACCTTGGAGTAGCACGGTCTTAGCAACAAATGAGGTTTCTACTTGCAGCGAAAGACAAGATATGAAGACGACACTGTCTCCAGTGTAATATGCATACAACATTGTACGGAGGTCACATTTGGCAAAATACAGTTAGTTCATGTTTGTCAAATTGGGATATTTTTTAATTCCCAAACATTTAAATGAATACTGTAATGAAAAGTAAATTTGTTTTACACTGTCTATCTGAAGCAAATGCTCCCAAATGCGTGTAAACTAATTTTTCTAAAAGGCCGCCCAGTTATTGTTGAGATATGCTTGGCACAAACACACACACACACAGACAGACACATATACCCAAGGAGACAAACCTCGCTCTCCGCTCTCGTTATAACATTTCTAGTCATCACATGACGAACTGTAAAAGAGCAAGGAGCTAGTGACGCTTATCTATATACAACATAGGCATCAACATTATCATACTGTTTCATCGGCGAAGAAAGCCTGCTTGTCAAACAAACAAAAACTGCGTCGTTTATATTCAGGGTGTGCCGAATACCAGCATGTTATTTCGTTATCGACGCCTATCCTCCAAAAGTGTTTTCCTATATCCTTACATGCTCCCTCACGTGAACGGGGCCGGGGCCAAGCCATAAACGACGACAGAAATGCAGTTGACCTGAATCAACAACACTGTTGACATAATTCAGACATAGGCGACGGGAATACGACTATATTAAAGTGTTCGTTAACTTAATTCTCCCATCTTGATTAGATTTTTAAAATGGGATTAATTGATTGTCCGAACGGTCATTCTAAGGCAGTTCTAGATTGCTTTGTGTCATGATAACAACCAAACGAACGAATTAACACACAAACAAACAAACAGGCAAAGAAAGAAAGAAAGAAATGTGTGTGTGTGTGTATGTGTGTGTGTGTGTGTGTGTGTGTTTGTGTGTGTGTGTGTGTGTGTATGTTTGTGTGTGTGTTTGTGTGTTGTGAGGGTGTGTATGTTTGTGTATGTGTGTGTGTGTGTATGTGTGTGTGTGTGTGTGTGTGTGTGTGTGTGTGTGTGTGTGTGTGTGTGTATGTGAGAGAGAGTCTTAGATATTGCAAGTCTTCGCAGTGTGCATCAAATACACGACTTGAAGAGAATCAAGACACTTTCAAATACATTGAACCCACAGTCACAAGCCCACAGAAACGTTCTAGGAATGCGACTCTGAGGTATTGAAAGTTGTTGCTTTTTAAAAAATCGTATTTTAACCTATTTTAAAAAAAAATCTGAAGGGCGCAAGCTGTACAAGGAAGCAAGTCCGAAACAACAGCAAACATGCAATCCTGGAAGGGAGATTAGCGGCCCTGTCTATGCAAATTCAGAAGTGAATTGCCTCCCTTCAAGAAGCTCTCTCTTCATTCTTTTTGACAAACCGCCATTATTTATGAAAATAGTACTTGTCGTCACGGATGTCAAACTTGAAGCAACTGATTGAATCTGTACAAATATAAACGCAACGACGAAGCAAGAACTGGAGTGTGTTCGCACTTACACAAGCGTGCGTGCATGTGTGTTTGTGTGTGTGTGTGTGTGTGTGTGTGTGTGTGTGTGTGTGTTTGTGTGCGTGCGTGCGTGCGTGCGCGCGCGCGTGTGTGTGTGTGTGTGTGTGTTGTTGTTGTTGTTGTTGTTGTAATGATTTGGTTTTGGTTTTGATGGTTAGCTTCTTCCAATGTCAGAGATGGCGATGCTTCGTGGCAGGCGGAAGAAAAAATCAGCCAGATAAGTTTTCGTTATTGTATGTCTGTGCACTTAAAAGACCGTTGGGTCGATATATTTGTGAATGTATTGTTTTGTCAATAACAAACGTTCCAACAACCTACCTTTCTTGTTTTTTGATTCTGAATTTTGGAACGTTGGCAGTCTCTTTGTTTTTGGATTTAGTCAAGCAAGCAATAGAGAAAACAAAACGCAACACTTCCATTGGTAATTAACAAAGAAAACTCACGGAGAAAACATCTACATTTACATCCAAAGAACAAAAGAAAGAGGCACGTATGAAATACGTACGTCTTCTTTCAAATCAGTGGCTAACTCGTAAACCGAATATTGACTCAGTTTTTAATTTCATTTGCTAAGGATTAAATCTCAGACAGTGCTTGTACGTAGACCTGTCAGAAGTTGTTCACCATATCGCATGCAGGACCTGGTGAACAAATATTTGCTCTCTTACTTACTATGCTATTCAGAGTTTTATGAAGTACAAGATCATTTTCGTCTCGTGTAAATCGTTTTATGATATGTGATCTTAACGGCACAGTGCTCTTCGTGTAAGCGGTTTGGCTCACCGCTGATCTTAACGGCACAGTGCTCTTCGTGTAAGCGGTTTGGCTCACCGCTGATCTTAACGGCACAGTGCTCTTCGTGTAAGCGGTTTGGCTCACCGCTGATCTTAACGGCACAGTGCTCTTCGTGTAAGCGGTTTGGCTCACCGCTGATCTAAACGGCACAATGCTCTTCGTGTAAGCGGTTTGGCTCACCGCTGATCTTAACGGCACAGTGCTCTTCGTGTAAGCGGTTTGGCTCACCGCTGATCTAAACGGCACAGTGCTCTTCGTGTAAGCGGTTTGGCTCACCGCTGATCTTAACGGCACAGTGCTCTTCGTGTAAGCGGTTTGGCTCACCGCTGATCTTAACGGCACAGTGCTCTTCGTGTAAGCGGTTTGGCTCACCGCTGATCTAAACGGCACAGTGCTCTTCGTGTAAGCGGTTTGGCTCACCGCTGATCTTAACGGCACAGTGCTCTTCGTGTAAGCGGTTTGGCTCACCGCTGATCTTAACGGCACAGTGCTCTTCGTGTAAGCGGTTTGGCTCACCGCTGATCTTAACGGCACAGTGCTCTTCGTGTAAGCGGTTTGGCTCACCGCTGATCTTAACGGCACAGTGCTCTTCGTGTAAGCGGTTTGGCTCACCGCTGATCTTAACGGCACAGTGCTCTTCGTGTAAGCGGTTTGGCTCACCGCTGATCTTAACGGCACAGTGCTCTTCGTGTAAGCGGTTTGGCTCACCGCTGATCTTAACGGCACAGTGCTCTTCGTGTAAGCGGTTTGGCTCACCGCTGATCTTAACGGCACAGTGCTCTTCGTGTAAGCGGTTTGGCTCACCGCTGATCTTAACGGCACAGTGCTCTTCGTGTAAGCGGTTTGGCTCACCGCTGATCTTAACGGCACAGTGCTCTTCGTGTAAGCGGTTTGGCTCACCGCTGATCTTAACGGCACAGTGCTCTTCGTGTAAGCGGTTTGGCTCACCGCTGATCTTAACGGCACAGTGCTCTTCGTGTAAGCGGTTTGGCTCACCGCCCCACATCTGGCTAGGCTCTTACGACCATCCCTCCACTTGGACACATACCAACACTCAACACCATGACTGCTTTCTGTGGGAACTAAAATGTTATTTGTTTTGATCAACTAATTCTTTAAAAAGCCAGCAGCGGATTTAACGAAAGTATCATATTTAAATGTCCCACAGTACAGAGGAATCACACAGACTGGTCAAGTTTTGGTATGTGACCAAGTGGAGGGCAAGTCTTGCCCCGTGTAAAAGCCTGGCCGGGTTTGATAGGCGAGTTCTTTGTGTATCATCAACTCATGTCCTTGAAAGGAACATTTCCTGTGAGGAAGTTCAGGACCCACTAGTTGATATGCGAGCCGACCAGTCTGCGGGAGAAAGAGTCTGCCTTTTTATGGGATACATTCAGACACATTCCAAAAATCAATGGCCTATAGCTGCTCTTTGTGCAGACTAGGAACATTTCTGTGAATTCGTTTCGTCAGAAGTCTATTATCTAGAAGTATGTATATACTATTGAGTCTTCAGTCGCCTTGTGGTGAGATATGTGCGCGTTATAAATTCTTGTATTATTACTATTACCAGCAGTCGACACGCGGTGATACATATGCCCTTTGACCTTTTCTTGGGGATATCCCATACTAAAATTAGAATACGGGATTTAGGAAAGCTGTTCAAGGGCACTCACGCACTATATTCGATTTTCAATACACGACTAAAAACCTTTGGGATAAATCAAAAAGAATAAAAATACAAGAACATAGAGTTCAGAAAAAAAGAAAAGAAAGTAAAAAAAATCATGTTTTACAAAAGTACTTGGGGACGCGAACCCGAGACCGCCGGCATTGGAGGCAAACGTCTTACCACCCCGCCACAAGACCGCCGGCATTGGAGGCAAACGTCTTACCACCCCGCCACAAGACCGCCGGCATTGGAGGCAAACGTCTTACCACCCCGCCACAAGACCGCCGGCATTGGAGGCAAACGTCTTACCACCCCGCCACAAGACCGCCGGCATTGGAGGCAAACGTCTTACCACCCCGCCACAAGACCGCCGGCATTGGAGGCAAACGTCTTACCACCCCGCCACAAGACCGCCGGCATTGGAGGCAAACGTCTTACCACCCCGCCACAAGACCGCCGGCATTGGAGGCAAACGTCTCACCACCCCGCCACAAGACCGCCGGCATTGGAGGCAAACGTCTCACCACCCCGCCACAAGACCGCCGGCATTGGAGGCAAACGTCTCACCACCCCGCCACAAGACCGCCGGCATTGGAGGCAAACGTCTTACCACCCCGCCACAAGACCGATTACGCGACAGGCGTGAAAACTAAGACTTGAACTGCCAACATAACTGCCACGTGCCCGGGTCAGTTTTGGAATCGAGTATTTGTTGACTCGTCGTTTTCCTCGTTCGTATAAAGTGTGTTTTGTACGTTTTCTTGATATCATCATTACATGACTTTTCTGGCCCCCAGATGCGTGACGGGTAGGCCTGAAGTAGAGATCGCCATGATCACAGTTCAAGATTTTGCGCGACAAGAGGTGTGTTTCTTTTAACTGTGATGAAAAGGGATAACTCAACTTGGTATCTAACACTATTTCTGAACACTGGAACCAGTTTTGCACTGTTAATTTATTTTTTTCTGTCTTTCAAGCTTTAAATTCAGCTTATAAAATGAGTAAAAAGGTGTTTTTTTCTGAATTCACCAGTTAAATCACTATGTTGCATGTTCTATTTTGCTTCCCTATTTCTGTTCTTAAGTTTTGATCATCTGACTACCTGGCTTGTCTATTTGGAAGATAATATGCACTCTTTTCTGAAAAGTGAGTAGGGGGTGGGGGTAGTAAAAGCATTACAGTTCAAAATTTTGCACGACAAGAGGTGTATTTCTTTTAAAATTGGTGAAGAGGGATAACTCAACTTGTTATTTAACACTATTTCTGAACACTGTAACCACTTTAACACTTTTAATTTATGTTTGACTGTGTTCCATGCTTCAAATTGGGCTTCAAAAATGGATACATAAGTTTTTTTTCTCCAAATTCACCTGTAAAATCACTATGTTTGATGTTCTATTTTGCTTCCCTATTTCTCTTCTTCAGTTTGTGATCATCCGATTGTTTTTTTGTTAACATATTCACAATACAATATCACAAATTCTTCAGTAGGGTTTGCGTGAAAAAATCTCATACCTATGCTCAAACTTCAGTCGTTATCTCAAAATTTTGCGCGACAAGCTCTATTCATTTTGTTTTTTTCCTGATAAACAAAACACTGAACTAACATAAAACCAAACCTTTATATCTGCCTAACCACTTTGAAAATGGCCTCAGGTGTATACTCCAGCCTTTGGTTATGTATGCATACACGTAGCACTGTGAAAACTCATCTCAAATTCTGTTTGTTGTTGACCAGCATTATTAACCAAGAACTTCGAATGTTTGAAGAATACGCCTTGGTGTTATGCCTTGAGTGCGAATACTTTCTTTCAAAAACGTTTACCGAGTTTAGACCAGGAAAAAGAGGAAACAGGTAAACAGTCCTCTGTGATTCTCCTAGATTCTCAGGAAGGATAAGAATAAAGAATCAATCAATCAATCATGCAAGAGCAAGTATAAACAGCCAAGAATTTCGAATGTTTGGATTATGTGTTCTGGTGTTATGACTTAAAATGTGACCCTCCACCACGAAATGAGTCGCATGTCACATCGCGCGGTTCTGCGCTAGGCTTTATATATAAGTCCGGGGAGTGACTGTTAGAGTGTGAGGGTCACCTTAGTCACAGGATTATAACTCAAACAGTTTTCGCCCTTTTCTAAAACGGTTTTCACCACTGGATAGAGCATAAAAAACTCTTTAGGAAAATGTAAAAATATGAAAATCATGCAAAGGTGACATGCGACTTATTCCGTGGTGGATGGTCACAAATACGAATAGTTTTTTTTCGGAAGTGGGCCGAGTTTTCAACAGAGCAAACAGAGCAGAGCTGAACCGTTCCTACATGACTCTGCTGGGTTGTGAGAACGAGAAAAATCAAAAATCACTAGATCAATAGATCAATCATAAAAGAACTGAACGGCAGAGTCCCTTTCATGTTTAACAAGTTCGGCTTACTTAATATCGCCTATATTTTACGGAAAAATTATTTATTGCCTCCCAAATGATTAGATTTTAAGAATACTTTTTTGTTTATATATATTCTTTTCTGAGTTTAAAAGAAGTGGAATAGCAATAATATTAACCATAATGCATTAATGATCATAAACGATAAACGAGAGTACGTACGAGGATGAATGTGAGGGTGCGGGTATGGATATGACTGTGTGGTTGGGTTATGTGTGTATTGATGTGTACTTGTATGTGCCTACGAGATCTGAGAGTGTTGTTTATATGTGCTGTTATACACGACCCAAAAGAAAAATTTCTGTTCGTTACACTCAGATAATAAAGTTGTATTGAATTGAATTGAATTGAATTGAATTGAATTGAATTGAATTGAATTGAATTGAATTGAATTGAATATCTCACGTTAGGACTTTACATGGGATAAAAACATTCATCCTCCTAGACACATGCTGAAAATCAGCATCCTGACTGACTGCTTCGCACGAAGAGTGGGGATTTTTTATGAATTAATTTGGCTTATTGCCGGTAGTGCCTGTTAAGAAATTAATTTATCAAAAATCACATGCTGCACAGAGAGCAAACACCAACTAAGGCTGTTCATTTTGGTAAGTCTCCAAGTGCAGGGATGGTCTTATTTAGAGATCTTGCTACACTACTATTTTATTTCCCCAGGAACATTAGAACGCGCGCGCGCGTGTGTGTGTGTGTGTGTGTGTGTGTGTGTGTGTGTGTGTGTGTGTGTGTGTGTGGTGTGTGTGTGTGTGTGTGTGTCTGTGTCTGTGTGTGTCTGTGTGTATATGTGCGGTTGTGTGTGTGTGTATGTGTGTCTGTGTGTGTCTGTGTCTGTCTGTGTCTGTGTGTGTCTGTGTGTATATGTGCGGTTGTGTGTGTGTGTATGTGTGTCTGTGTGTGTGTGTGTGTGTGTGTGTGTGTATATGTGTATATGTGTGGGTGTGTGTGTGTGGTTGTGTGTGTGTGTGTTTGTGTGTGTGTGTGTGTCTGTCTGTGTGTGCATGTGCACACATGTGTCTGTGTGGTTGTGTGTGTGTGTGTGTGTGTGTGTGTGTGTGTGTGTGTGTGTGTATAGAACTTCTCTAACTTTTTCAATACTCAACGTGTTGTGTTACGCTGCCTTGACTACGGCACGCATACAATTCATTGCTACAAATTTTAAACAAACTTTGTTTTCCTCGCCTATGCAAAGCATCGATGCCTGCAGCCGTTCTTTAAAGGCACAGTAAGCCTCCCGTAAACCATCACAGAGCTCCCCGAGCGTCTAAATACAGTACAAGCATACTTCCATTTGAACGCTCACCGAACGGGAACATCCTGGCTGCTTTCTGTCGAGCGTGAGACATTTTCCAAGAATTTATTTTCTTGTATTTGGCCCTGAAGAACAATGGCGCCTCGTTTTTGCGCTAGACCTAACTTTTAAAATCTAAATAATAAATTGACAGCTTGTTACACAAACATTCTTTAATCATAAAAGAATTCGTTTTTCATCAAGACAAGATCAGAACAATTCGAAGTTGTGAAAGTTTAAAAAAAGAAAAGCCCGGAAGCAGGGTCACGCAAGGGTCGTAGCAGACGACGGTTTTATCAGTGCAAATCGCCGTTCCTCTCAACAGTCAAAAGCCATCGCTGGAGTTCTTGTGAACCACAGCCGTTGTTTCGTACATAAAAAACGTGCTATTGTAGATAAGCTCACGTCGAGTCGCATTCAAATGACTAACTATGACGACTGCATTGTGAAAAGGGAAAACTGGATCACACGGGTTCACGATGGCTCAGGGGTAAGATAAACCAAGCAAAAATAAATTCTTTGTAAAAGTAGTAAATTTTAATTGGCTTATTGTCCGTCAGGTCTTAATTGCCTATACTGGACATGAATTGGTTTATACGAATCGAGTTTTACGCCCTCACGGCTTTTTGATGTTTGCGTGTTTAGGTGGTATCAGCCATCTCTGCACTTATGGTAGAATGACCAATATCTTTAACGTGCCATTGTGGTGACACGAGGGTGGGAGATGGACACCGTCTCTGGGTCTGCACATAAAGTTGACCCGTGGCCGTCCCGGCCCGGATTCGAACCAGCGACCTTTCGATCACAAGCCCAGTGCTCTACCACCTGAGCTACCCGGGCCCCGGGTAAATTGTTGAAAATTGTTCGCTCTTTACGGAGGGCAAGGATGTTGTCAATTGGTGAGTGTTTAAATGAAAGGGTGTTTGTACTGTGTGTAAAAGCCTGACCGTATCTGTGATGGTTTACGGGAGGCTTACTCTGCCTTTAAACGAAGCACAAATAAGAAACAATAATAAAAGCAAAGAAAATAGCAACAAGATATGCAAACATCTAACAAAGCCGAGCAAGCAGAATGACAGGTCTAATGAAAAACAAAGAGGTACCGAGTCGGAAACAAGATCGCGATTCTTTTCTTCGCTGCACTCAATCAATCAATCAATATGAAGCTTATATAGCGCGTATTCCAACTTTTAGGCCGAAGGCCGCGGTCAATAAATATGAAACAAAAGTCGATATGCTCCCCCTCGGACCGACAAAAAAGCAGGTCTGTCAACAACCCATCAAACATCTTATAATATCAATAAACCGGGAACATAACAAACTAGTGGGGATATCATTACCTTCCTCTTGTTCCCATGCAGTCTGCTGGAATACATTTAGTCAAACACACACACACACACACACACACACACACACACACACACACACGCACACACACACACCTTCTGCATTGCATTTCTGCATCAAATTTTAGGCCAAGGACTTTGAAAGGTATACTGAATGTGTGTGTGTGTTCTACCAACATACTAAGGCCACAACAACAAAAAAATAGGTGTGGTTACGGTAACATAGCCCCCCAAAATAGGGTAGGAAGGTAGGCAATCACTTTTTTTTTTAAACTTTTTTTTCTAATGTGTACAAATTAAACCTACTTGACTGGGAAATAAGTGTGCGACTCGGGCGCTTTCGCTTTCATTGCGTTTTCTGCATTCGGGTTTTTTTAGTTTTTTTTGACAAATGTAATAAAAAGTTATAGGGTCGGCCCCTAAAAATAGGGTAGGTCGGGTTACCGTAACCACACCTATTTTTTTTAGGCCTAAGTGTGTGACATGAGCATTAAAAGGTAGAGTGGTGTGGGGAGGGGAGCAGAGAAAGGGGCGGGGGTGTGGGGGGGTGTGTGGGAGGGTTTACAAAACAGCGTGGAGGTACTCTCTGTCAGCAGAGTATTGTCACGCGTGCCATTTGTATTCAAGTATATTCGATTCACGTGAAAACGGTTCTCATTTTTTACGAAAGAAATGTATGAGAATGTTTTAATTTGTAAATCTGTGGTGCAAATGTGTGCATGGTCTTTATTTCAAAAGACATTGCTACTTTTCAAACATGCCATGCATTCAAAATACCGGATTCGTGTATGTCCTCGGACCAACTTCAGGAGGCAATTTCTCAACAATAACATTAACAACAAGCAGGCAAACAAAACAAGAAATCCAAGATAGCCTGCTGGCCTCCCATGCAATCCAAGGGTTCAATAGCCTGCTGGCCTCCCATGCAATCCAAGGGTTCAATAGCCTGCTGGCCTCCCATGCAATCCAAGGGCTCAATAGCCTGCTGGCCTCCCATGCAATCCAAGGGTTCAATAGCCTGCTGGCCTCCCATGCAATCCAAGGGTTCAATAGCCTGCTGGCCTCCCATGCAATCCAAGGGTTCAATAGCCTGCTGGCCTCCCATGCAATCCAAGGGCTCAATAGCCTGCTGGCCTCCCATGCAATCCAAGGGCTCAATAGCCTGCTGGCCTCCCATGCAATCCAAGGGTTCAATAGCCTGCTGGCCTCCCATGCAATCCAAGGGCTCAATAGCCTGCTGGCCTCCCATGCAATCCAAGGGTTCAATAGCCTGCTGGCCTCCCATGCAATCCAAGGGCTCAATAGCCTGCTGGCCTCCCATGCAATCCAAGGGTTCAATAGCCTGCTGGCCTCCCATGCAATCCAAGGGCTCAATAGCCTGCTGGCCTCCCATGCAATCCAAGGGCTCAATAGCCTGCTGGCCTCCCATGCAATCCAAGGGTTCAATAGCCTGCTGGCCTCCCATGCAATCCAAGGGCTCAATAGCCTGCTGGCCTCCCATGCAATCCAAGGGTTCAATAGCCTGCTGGCCTCCCATGCAATCCAAGGGCTCAATAGCCTGCTGGCCTCCCATGCAATCCAAGGGCTCAATAGCCTGCTGGCCTCCCATGCGAAAAGTTTAGTGTTGGAATCCCTGCCGCGCCTGGTGGTTCAAGGGTAGACATTATTCCGATCGCCCTCGTCAACTTATTTGCAGACCTGCTAGTGCCTTATACCTCTTCGTGTGTACACACAAGCACAAGACCAAGTGCACACGGAAAAGATCCTGTAATCTTAATCGGAGGTCTGGCAGTTATAGAGCAACGACAATACCAATCATGCATGCCCCATATTCGGCGAATGGCTTGACTTAACGGCGTGGTAAAACGGTCATATACGTACAAACCCACTTGTGCAAAACTCACGAGCTCGAGTGTATGTGGGAGTTTCAGCCCATGAACGAAGAAGAAGAACAAATGTAGAAATCAGCTTCTGCTGTTGTACTATGCACGAAACGATGTT